>NW_028300438.1:0-86636 GCF_049724085.1 Artemia sp. Qi Xiang Cuo | reverse complement strand
TTCAAATAAATAACCTTCAAAGTACGGGAAAAATTCAGAGACTCACGACCCCCCCAACCTTTACGGTGGGTCACCAATAGCTTGAGAATTGAATATAAATTTCTGGGCAAAATCACAATAGGATCAAAGACAAAATTAAAAGACAAAAGTGCAGTAAAAAGGGTTCCAAAACATTGAAGAGTCAAAAACTCTCTGCTTTAAAATTCTGTTGGATATCTGAAAGTCTGGGAGAGTTGTATCCCCCGCCCCCTGTTGTATATTACCCCCGCCCCCCCGCTGGTCAACAAAAACTGGCGCATGCTCCACTTCAGTTGTTCGAAGTGGAGTCGTTAGGGTATAGGAGGTTGGGGGGTTACCGGTTAAGTCCCGGATAAAATAGTCTAAAATGTTATATTTGTTTTGACTTATCAAAGGTAAGTCCCCCGGTTCAACTGTGCTATTATCTACATTAGTTAGATAAGTATCTAAAAACTCGTCAATGTTAAAGGGTACTTCAATGCTATCGTCCCATGTTGAATTGTCCAGAAACTCCACTGGTGGTGTTAGAATTGGCTCTTCCTCTTCTTCACTAGACGGAGAGTAGGGAACCAATGCTCGTCAGATCTATAAATGAAAAAAATAGCTTATTTTCAAAGTGTTCAAATCACCCTATTGTTTTTAAAATGTGGAGTATTTTTTTAAGTCAAAGCCAGCGCTTAGTAGTAGTAGTAGTAGTAGCAGTATGAGCATAGTAGCATTTGGTTAATTCAACTGAAAGAAAATCCAACTTAATATAAGATATTTACAATCTAAAATGCCGCTTTACATGGAAGGCTGCAATTTGATTTTGTTCAAAAAAAATAGTTTATTTTCAAAGTTTTAAATTTTTTTTTTTTCGGCGCTTTTCGGAGCCACAGCGAATCCCTGTGGCACTTCTCGGGGCCCGCATCGCTTCCCGCGATGCTTCTCGGACCCGTGGTGCATCCCTGACCCGCGGCGCTTCCCCCGACGCTTCCCTGACTCGTGGCGCATCCCTGTGGCACTTCCCTGACCCATGGCGCATCCCCCAATGCTTCCCTGACTCGTGGCGCATCCCTGTGGCACTTCCCTGACCCGTGGTGCATCCCCCGACGCTTCCCTGACTCGTGGCGCATCCCTGTGGCTCTTCCCTGACCCGTGGCGCTTCTTGGACCCACAGCGCTTCCCCCGGCGCTTCCCCGGCCCCACCAAATGCATCCCTGCCCCCCATTACACAATGTCCGCCAAAAACCATATTGTTAGACTGCATAAGTCCAAGTTTCTCTCTAATTCCGTTATACATGTTCGGTGAACTCTTGATTAGCTCACAATTACTGTAACCCATCGCGCTAGTGTTCCGATTTCAAGGCCTGAACTTCAGACGATAAAACATTACAATTAAAGGCTATAAACCGTTTACTCAGTATATCGCCAACAATTTTTCCACATCACTAAAGTATTGGCACGGGTTTGTAAGATGGAAGGCTATTTTAAAATATCCTTGCGCAAATTACGGGACCCATATGTGACAGATAGATAAATGTGAATAATCTCTCAGGTCCTTCTCTTGAAACTTTGTGATAATCAATTGTGAAAAATAGGGTATTTTGAGTTTCAAATGGTGAACATTGACTAGAAATGACCCATGAAAAATATTCGCTTATGAGGTAGCGGCGAAGGGATAGGGGTGAATGCATAGAAAATAGCAAAGATTGGAAAAAATAGTATTTTGAGTTTCAAAGGCGGTGATTATTAATTGAAATTACCTAAAAATATTCGCTTATGAGATATCGAAGCGATAGCAAAGATTAGAAAAGAGCGGTTTCTTTGCAAAAAATTACATTATATTTAGATATCTCCGAGGGAGGGGGGGGGAGCAGAGAAATTTAAAACAGTGGGTGTGGGATCATAGAGAAAATAACATTTTTTTTTAATATCTCTGAGACAAACTTTTACAGTGTTGAAAAATAGTGAAAAAGAAAAGACTAAAAAAACATTGGAAGAAATAGAAAGGTAGGAAAAAATGCTTACATTTGCATATCCCGGCTGCACTTGGGCACCCGAAGGACCAGGTAGTGCATGCTGGAGGGCCACTTCCTGACCTTTCATAAGTGGGGAAGCTCTTGAAGGCCTAGGCAACGTATGTTGGAAGGTGGACGGGGCGGCGTCGCTATGTTCTTGTGTGACTGGACCGGATATTTCACGATCGTGCATAGCTTCGGCAGGGTTCACCATATTATAAGAAGCCGCCCACTCTCTTTTCGGTGTTTGACCGGACTGTATGGTGGCTGTCTCATCATCTCTGGCTTTTTTGGAAGGAAGGGGCAAGCATTCTTCATAATTGGCCTTAAAAAGAAGAGAAAAAATTAGTATCAAAATAATTTTCCCCTTTTTTACAGAAAGAAAATTAGTACCCTCATCCATATAATTTTGTTTAGACAAAAGCATTAATCACTAAGAAAGCACAACGTAAAAATTTCGCTAGAAATATATAAGTCTCATAAATCAAAAGTTTTTATTATACAATCAGTAGTCTATAGCTCTATGATAGGAATCGTTGTTTCTATTTTTACCATTTATAAAAATATTAAATTTTCTTGTCTATAGGCTTTAAATTAGATCGTTATCCCATCAACCTGTAGACATATATTTTGAAAACATAGGTTAAAATGCTATTCAATTTATACATAATATTAGCTTCATGCAACTCACAAAAGCCTTTTCTAGCCCTGCTTGCTTAATTAGTGTTTTAATTTGACAGAAGAATAGTTCCTTTGACATGACCGCGTTTGTAAACAAAACCGGAAAAAGGGTGACAAAGTAATTATATGCTTGCGGAAATGTATTGTCAAGTTAGCAGCTTAATAGCGACGGGTGTCACAGAGAAAGAATAAATTTGAGAAAATGTATTTCTTTTTGCGGTGGTTAGCTTTCGATGGTAAAAGAATATATTTTCTTTTTCATTGCAAAGTGATGTTTGTATTCGCGTGGTGGGGGGGGGATTTTGCTGGAAATATAGAGGGAAGTAATGTATCAAAATGGTTTTTCTTTTTGCGAGAATTTGGGGTTGTACGACACGTGTTGCGGGAGGGGGAGATTGTTAGACCCTAATTCATAAATAACTTGTTTCTCTACTTCTATACAGGTTGCATAGGCCTAGCTTAATTGTCTGCATGAAACCGTTTTAATTTGATAGGAGAAAAACATCCCATTTTGATCTGAGAAACCTTTTACAGGAAGTGCTTTAAAAAGGGTGACAGCTAATTTTAGGCCTCGCGCTGGAGCATTATGTCAAAACCAGAGCGATATTTTCATTAAAAATTGACAGAAGTCAGTGATCGCTTTAGCTGGAAATATAGAAGGAAGGATAATTATTTCTTTTTGCGAGAATTTGATTGTAAAACAATGGTGGGGGAGGAGGGTTAGGGTAAAAAGAATATATTTATGTTTTCCATTGATTGTAAAGTGATGTTTGTATTGTATGTGGGGGGGGGGGGGTTTACTCGAATATAGTAGAGGGTGACCACGGAAAACAATTTTATTTTGAAAATAAAAATAATGAAAACAGAACTTACATGGTAAATTGAAGTTGCCAAGGCTTCAAGTTCATCAATAATTTCATGTGTTCTATCCATTGTGTCACAATACTTTCTGATAATTGAATCACATTGCATGTCCGTTATAATCGAAATCTCAAGGGCGAATTGTTATGTAACGGGGAAATCATATGTAACAAGGCCTCTGATTGGCTGAGAGGGAGGATGTATCCGACTCGCTGATTGGCTGAGAAGGAAACACTTGATCTAACTGTTTCCGGGGACCTCATAACATTTGGCTCGAGAGCAACAACAACAAATACTATTTCTGGACACCATGACATTCACGATCGATTACGCAATCAAGTTCTCGGAAATTCACTTCCCCCTCGAGTCCTAGATCAATAACATTGTTCCCGTTAGAATTCAATGCGCATGTGCAACCTTCGTCCCGGAGTTATTACACATAGAAACATCAAATAAATCGACCTTGGAAAAAGAGGTCATTGACCGATTACGCAATCTTTCTCCCTAGGGAGGCTATGCCCTTATTTGGTGTACTGATCGGAGATACGTTCTTTTGATAACCGAATTTTGTACTCGTGGGAGTCAATAAGGCACTTTTATCTTGAGAAATAATAGGGCGGTCCTTTTCATTTTATTGAAAAAAATGCTTGTTTTCACCTCTTTAGGGTGGTTCATTAAATGTTAATTTTCTATATAGCCTACTGATTAAATAAATAGATTAATATCGGTCGTTTCATGTTTTTCGAAAATTTTAAGAAATTTATGTTATACGGTAATTATTGTACATATGCGGGGCAAATATGGTTAAAAAAAAAAACTCATAATAATCTAACTTTATTTACCCTGGAAATTATAGCTGTGCTATCTGGCGAGTATTAGGTTTTCATAAGAAGGAAAAAAAGTTTTTACAGTGTAAAAAAAATCTATCGCATTTAGTTGTCAATTTGAAAATGTTTCACAACAATAGTATAGGGATACAAACTCTGATGTGTCTTGGTTGCGTACGGTATCATTAATTTTGGTCTAAAGTTTAAAAATTGTCGAGTATGCAGTTGTTACGGCACCCTTACGCAACCCGCTGTACCCCCTATACTACCTAATGTTGTCCCCCCCCCCCTCAGATTAAATTGAGTGTCGTATAAATATAATGAAACAAAAACCCTAATAATGATTAAAAACATGCGAACGATAAACAGGCAAGTTTTGTTTTTTTTGTATTCTTAAAATTTTTATGATTTTGGCTTTTTGAATGACAAGTAGAATCATGCATGTAGGTTAATTTTTTCCGATTTACGTAAAAAGTATAATTTATACATCTATAGCAGTGGAATTTTTACGGGTTATCTTTAACAATGTTACGCCATAAAGATTGCGTTGCTTCTCACTAGATTGTTATAAACAAAATGTAAATTGTGATCATGAGTTATAATAATAGTCCTATGTAGTATTTTATAATCCTTGTTCTATTCCAGCTTCTAAGCCTGATTGCTAAAATAAAATTAGTATATCTGTTCTTATAAACCGAATATATGGCACAGTTTGTGCATTGTGTATACAATATTAAACTGATTTTTTGAAACCTTAGACATATCGAGGTTTGTTCTGGTCCGTTCATAGGCTAACCTGGGGTTATAGTATACTCGGGTTTGGCGCACCCCTGTCCACGGTAAATCTAAATTCACGAACCTTAATTACTGATGTCATGCGTACTTCCGTATACGTTGTATAAACCATATTTGTCGTTTCCTAGCCTTGTAATATATTGAATGTGTATATTTTTTTTTTTGATCCAAAAAACGGTTTATAATTTACAAAATTTGATTGTGAAAAAGCCAATGACATCTCTCCGTAATTAAATTAAAATTCTCAACTTGAGTATTCGTCCCCATTCATCATTTTTGATAATAATATGAACCTATTCGATAGTGACTATTTATTTTAACCTATACTCGAGCATAATTCTCTAATGGAGTGTTTTTGGCTTCGGAAAGAGTGGTTATGTGGGGAGGTTTTTGTATCAGCAATAATGAATAAATCCCTCGGAGGTTCTTAACGAGAAGAACGGCCACTGGGTTCTCAGAAATAGACTTTTCAGTCATATTGTTTCGACTTTTCAGTCATATTGATAACAGAGTGAGAAACCCTTGTTTTACTTTTCTCAAATAGGAAGAATTTCAATAAAACGATTAAGATGTTTGCATATGAAAATGAAATGGGGCATTTCTATTTTCAAAAACAATTTAGAGACTTGATTCATTAATTCGCGAAGGCTTTGTGAGGATTCAGCCATCTAATAAATTAAAGCTTCTAATTGGCATTCCAAGCACCAGAATGTATCTCGAGAGACATTTGTGAAATGTATCTATCGAAACTTACTTACCTGGCTGCAAGGTTGCCACGGATAGTACCAAAGTACTACTTTTAGTACTTTTTGATCAAAGTAGTACTTCTTGAATACTTTCTGCAAAAGCAGTACTTTTTCAATACTTTTTGTCAAAAGTAGTACTTTAGACCGAAAAGGGCAATTTTACAAGCATATTAGGAATCAAAGTTATTTGTGCCATTGCGCATTGGATTTTTCACTTTCAGTTTCGTAGGGATTTTAAAATCTTATGTAGCGGATTTCGTGATATCTTTTTGACAGCGCCTCTTGCTCGCGTAGATTAAGAATAAATTCATGAATGCGACTTTTTAGAACCGATAATTTCAATCTGAGGTAATTTTGGTTTCAAATCCTTGATAACTCCAGAAAAAGTAAAGGTAAAATTCTACTTTAGCTACTTTTGACTATCTTGGAAAGGGGTTAGGTTAAGAAAATGAAACTTTCAGGGATGGTTCTACAGGCTAAAGTATGTCCCGGGAAAATATTTTGAAGTACCCACCTCCACTCCTTCTCCCTCTAGAGGGTCCTGACCTTTGATGACCTTTAAAAATATGTGAGTTATAGAAGTGAAACCTTGCAAAATAGATCTTCTGCTTAAATGAAGTACAACAAAAATTTTTTCAGCTTCACAACTTTGCTCAATCCCAATTTATATGGTTTTAAAGATTTGCAAATACATTTCCTAAATTTTTGAAATAAACTATTTATATGGCTTAAAATTCTGCTCAAATAACTGAAATTGCATTTTCAGAAAATCAGGGGTTAAGAAACTGATAACTGAAAATTAATGTAAAATGTTGTTTTGTCAAAATTTTAATGGGTATAGACCTGTCATGTAGGCAAATTTCAGGACCCTCTAGAGGGAGAAAGAATGGAGGTAGGTACTTCAAAATACTTTCCTAGGACTTACTTTAAACTTTAGACCCGTCCCTGAAAGTTTCATTTTTCTAACCTTACCCCATTCCAAGATAGCCAAAAGTAGCTAAAGTAGAATTTTACCAAAGTAAATGTAATTCTGTTTTAGAGCTGCCCATGGTGAACAAAACTTATTTTTTACTCTATATCATTCATCCAATTGAGCTGTAAAGTTGCACAGATAGCCTACTGCCCAGTAGAAGCAGAACATAAACAAATCACTTTTCACTGTATATCCTTTTTTTTTTTTTTTTTTTTTTTTTTTTTTTTTTTTTTTTAGGATCTCTGCACCCTACAGTACATGGGTAGCTCTACTACACTACATACTAACCTCAAAAATTTTGAGAATATTGCAGTCCAGCTTCATGGGAAGAATAAATGAAGAATAAATGAATCAATTTTTTATACATCACTGTTCAAATGGGCAGCTCTATGACAGTCTAACCAAAGTAAATGTTAAAGGTGCAAATTAGTCCCCCCCCCCCCTGATAAAAACAACTTATTTCTTACTGCATATTATTCAGTGGATTGAGCTGTAAAGTTGCACAGATACTGTCTAATAGAAACAGGATATAAACAAATTGCAGTAAAGGTCCTGCATCAAAAGGTAGAATATACAGTAAGAAGTGAGTTGCTTATATCCTGCTTCTACTGGGCAATATCAATGGTTCGCTGGAAGTTGAAGCCCTAAACAGGGACTAGAGGCGACTACTATTCTTGAAGAAAGAGCTCGGGGAAGGGCAAGTGTCAGTTTTCGAATTTTGGAATTCAGGGTCTACCCAAAATGGTGATGCTGAGGACTTTGGTTTGCCTCGCCTACCTATGTTCATACAGGGTCTTAAGTCGTTGCCTGATAGCAGCGCTTCCGCCGAACGTCAGTTTTTGCTGTTAAAGCTAGTTCGGACCCCCTCCGGAACAGACTACTGCCAGAAACAATATCCGATATTATGCATGTCAGGAGGGAAGAACCGAATCCAGAGACATGGGATATTCCATCAGAGCTGGTCAGGAGTGCGAGGAAGTGGAAGCGTGAGCTTAAACAATATTTTATTACTGTAAAGGTCTGTAAATAAAATTCTCTTACTGAACTTTTAGGGTGACGCCTTTAGCGCGTTGCCCCCGTTTAGTCCCATTTAGGCAAAATTGGACGGAAAATGGTAGTATTTATGACAATAAGTGATAAATAAAAGTAGCTTTTAAATGTAGTAGCTCTTAAACAGAAAAAAGGTTTATTGTCTAACTGATTTTTTTTTGTTTTTTTCTTTTTTTCTTTCAGGTTTTCACTCAGAAAAAAACAGGCTTGATACGGATAACTGATAAACTTGTACAGATTTGTTTCAAAAAATTGCACATCTTGACTACTTTTCCTGCTTCCAGTTTTCCGTTCTATTTTCCCAGAAAACGGATATTCTGCACGCCCTATTACCCTACTAGGCAATTATGGACCGTTCATAGTGAATATCCAGAGATAACTTTGATGATCTTGCTTGTAGTTGCATCGCATACCAGTGGCCCTTTTTTGCCTTATCGGAAGTCTGTGTTCGACTAGCTATACATAAATAAAAAAAAAATTACTGTGGGTTATTTTATAAGCAGAATAGAAACTTCGCTGCAAAAAGTCCAGGTGTGGCGCTAAGTGAAACCCGCGGCAAATTTTTAGGCAAAGAGTACTTTTCTGTAGTGGGAGTACTTTTGAGCTAATCTGGGTAGTACCAGTAGTTTTGTTGAGGTGGCAACCCTGCCTGGCTGGGGAGCTGCCTTGATCATGAAGGAGGCGCTCCCAGGGTGAGGCCTTTTCATTGCACTTAGGATTGGCTGACCCCTGCGATTACCCCAAATGGGGGCAACTCAATAGAGTAATTTTTGGTAGTGGGGGACTGCGTTCTTGCGGACCCCTGTCCACACTGTTAAAATCTTTCGCTTGGTACTATTACATATTTTATGCAAATGTTAGTTGTAAGAACAAATACGAAACTAGTTTTAATTAAGATTATAAAGGGACCTTTATGATTGAGCAGTGGGCCCTTTTGAAAAACTGAATTCCTTGATATATTTACATCTGCAAAACGTCACGGAACAACCTTTCATGAAATTCAGGTCATACGGGGCGAGTAGTCTTGAGCTTTATAGATTCTTACTACATTTTGTCTTTGAAAATACTCTGTTGTAATTAGACACTTATTATTGAACTTAAATTGGAATCGAATCAAACTCATGACAATTAAATTAAGTTATAAAGGCTAGTCTTAAGAAGTGAAATACCCTTAGTCCCCCCACATGTCTTAACGACAAGTGCAGTGTAAAAATCTAGCCCTCCACATTCCTTCCCTCCCGCACCGTTATTGTTACACATTGTATAGGGGGGGGGGACTTTGGCGCTAGCGATTGCTAGACACCAAATTTAAGTAACCTTTGCTTATGTTAATTGTACATTAAATTTTATAATATTTTATTGTATTTAGTTTTTTTACAATGCCATTAAATGTTGAAATTCGTTGCATATCAGTTAATACTTTTTATCGTCTTTTGAATTTTTTGCCAATCTGTAATTTATTTGAATTTTGAGTATTCTGTGACGGAGCCACGTGTTAAAAACAAACGATAATGAATAATCTTTACATACTCAAGTCATCTCTAGCTATTTTCACAGCTCTGGACACACCCCCTACCATGTTAACCTTTCAACGTATACTAAGGGCTACCATGGGGAGGGGCAATATGTGCTTCATAACGCATTTTTGAATGCCACAAGGAAGGCTGTCCTATGCTTTTACTGCAGGTTCTAAAATTTCAAGATCACTTATCTGACAAGCCCGATTACTTAGCGTTTGACGAAACGTAAATGACATGAGAGCACGGTTGCCACCGTCAGTAGGATTTTACTAGATCTAGTAAATTTCCCGAAATCTAGTAAAAAGTCATGATTTATTATAAACAAAACATTTTTTTATTTTCTATGAATTCAGGGAAAAAAATTATCGTAAACAGATGACAATTTACAATTTTTGCTTGTCTGTTTTACAATTTACAGTTTTGCTTGTCTGTCTCAGAGATAGACAAGCAGTAACTATGGGTTTTACATGACATTTATAAGAATGCATATATAATGGGTTTTACATGACATTTATAAGAATGCATATATAAGAAGCTCTATATAAGAATGCATATATATATATATATATATATATATATATATATATATATATATATATATATATATATATATATATATATATATATATATATATATATATATATATATATATATATATATATATATATATATATATATATACAAATTTGCCAGAATTCTTATACAAAGTTTTTTTTTATGTCTTGCTTTCTCTTTTCCGTCTCAATTTTATGCGCGGAGTGGTTTAGAATAATTGTCCGTTGTAAATTTTCACCGGTATCGAATTGTCTAGAGGATATTTCCGTGGGGAGCGGGTTTCTCCGTGAAGGTGGGGCCAGATCTCCTGGCACTATTTAAAAACGATCAGAAATAAAAAAGTCTTTTCAACTGAAAGTAAGGAGCAATATCAAAACTTAAAAAAGACAGAAATTATTACATATATAAAGGGGGTTACCCCCTCTCCCACACCTCACTCTTTACACTAAAGTTTGAATTTTGTCCCAATTCTTTATAAATGACTCCCGAAAGACAAGGGCCGTTTAATTAGAACATTAGGCTAAGAAACTTTTTTAAGAGTACTAAAAAACTTGAGCATAAATAGCAAGGTGTTGAGGAAGGGGCAACCCTCTTTATATATGTAATAATTTCTGTTCGTTTTAAATTTTAAACAAGTAAAATGAATCATTTTATGCAATTCTGAAAAAAAAGATAACTTTCACTGCTTTCAAAGTTTGGTAACTACAATTTTTTTGCATATTATGAAGTGATAACTGTTTCTTAACACGTTTTCTTCTCAATATCCCCAATTTTAGGCTTTATATATATATATATATATATATATATATATATATATATATATATATATATATATATATATATATATATATATATATATATATATATATATATATATATATATATATATATATATACAAATGAAACTCAGAGAGGAAAGAAATTAACAAAATGAAAAATAAAATCAGAAAGGGTGAAAAAACGAAGATTTATAAGAATGCATATATAAGAAGCTCTATATAAGAATGCATATATATATACAAATATATATATATATAATGTTACATTTCTACTTACTTTTAATTTCTCTCAGCAGCCTCCTTTTTCATCAATAAAAATTTTCAAACTGAGGAGATTCACCTTGGGTGGTTGGCTTTTGTTTTTATTCCACTAGATTCTCAACCATCACGAATCCATGTGTCATTATAGCTTCAGTTTCAATCGGTAAGACTTGATACACAGAAAGATGTTTTTGTCGACGTTTGGACACCGGAAGTTAAGTGTCTGTTTACGGAAAAAGGAAAATAGTGACTGACTGCTTGTCTGTCTCTTATCTTGACTATGCCGAACAGATCAGGATGAAATAAAATATTTAAGGGTCAAAGAATACAGAATACAAAAATACTGAATTGTACCACATTGTACCATAATTTTGTAAAGTGTACCATATTTTAATGGATTGTACTAAATTGTACCAGTAAAGGTAAAATATACCAAAATGGTGCAATTGTACCACGTTAGGCATTACTGCTGCTTACTGATGAGAATCAGGGTATCAATCCTCAATCAATTCAGCATTTCAAAAATTATTAAATTTTTGGAAAACCTTATAGTCTACAAATGCACAATAGCTCAAAAAATTACTTTTCATCTTATGAAGTTCTACAGACGGCTTATTGTACCTATTTTTTATGTATATACTATAAGTTAATTTGAAAATTGCACTTAGTTATGCTGTAATTTGTAAAATATTTTTTTATAGACAATTTTTATAGTACAACTCAAAATTTCTCAATTAAGAGTGAGTTTTTTAATTTGCTGCTTTAAAGTTTGGACATTTGAGTGTTTTCGAATGCCTCTTTTTCGATAAGCCGAAGCAAATAGGAGAAGATTTGATGATTAAACAATTCTTTATTGAGGAAAAATATGAAACAATGTCAGAGTAATTGGAAACGACTCAGAATTATATGAAACCAGTAACAGGTTCATTTGATCAAGAACGAACAGTTCAAAATGACGATTTTATAGCCGAAGGGGTACTTGTTTAGAATCCAGGCAACACACGAGAAAGACCGCATCTAAATCTCAAAGATGCAATAAGAAAAACAGGTTTTCACTGCCTAGTGAGGTATTACTCACTCCGTGACAAAATTTTAAACTTTAATTTTTTAGGGTTGGAGGGACGAAAAAAGGTACCTATAGGTTAGTTTATGTATTTAATATATGCTATGCTTTCCCCCACCCCCACCCCTTATGTGCAAATATATAGCAAAAATTTGTTCCTGACTATTATATTTTCATCCTATTTTGTTTTATTTTATTAGCATTAACGAAACTTCACTTCTCGCTTGTTGCCCGGATTCTAAACAAGTACCGCCCAAGGTTTATCCATGTATAAATGTTTTCTTGAAAATGGCACCATAATTTTTCCCTTTTTTATAAGATTGACAAATTGTGATTTTCTGGCCTGAAAGAACAATCTCGATAGGTCACGAGTTTGAAAACAAAAATTATTTGGAGGCTTAATTTTGGAAAAATTCATCAATCCCAGAAGAATTGTCCATTAGTCAGAATCCCATGCGAATGCTGTGTCATTTACTAGGCTATAATTTCCTCGAGGGGCGCCACTCCTCAAGTGGGAATAGTTTAGCTTGTGTGAGTCTGCGAAGGATAGACAGGAAAGGGGAATTGATTTTTAGAATCTGACACGGGAAAAATTACGCGAGATTACAAATAACTACGAACAGCTAAATTAAAATGCAATTAACAAGAAACAGCAAAATATAATTAAATTACAAGAATAATATGATAATTCTGCTATTGCGTATATTTAGATAATAATTTTAGAGATTACAATTAAATAAGGAACGTGTTATTTTAGGATCTGTAAGGGATAGACAGGAAGGAGAAATTTAATTTATGTGAAAATTTCTTAGTTCAACTTTCATTCCTGATTTTCCCTTCCCCCCCCCCCCCCATGAATTGAAACGAAACAATAAAAAGATGATTATACCATTGCGTAATTTATATATGTCACGGGACATAGGTATTGGAACATTCCTGGGTGTTACTGGGTTACATAAAATGCAATTAAAGCAAAAATTTAAAGACTAGAGAAAGGCTGGGAAAGAGGTTTTTTAGTATTTATGACCTCATGCAAAATTATACATGATTTTAAATGAATCCAAACAGCTAAGGATAAAGGCATAGGAAAATGTTTGAGGTAATGATGCGCGAAAATGGAGCGCAGTGAGTTTTGTGACAAGAATACATGCGACAACGAGCATCACAATGACTCCCTATTGAAAATGAGGGCCAAAGAAATATGTGTCTAGATTATCCGGGTTGCAGAAGTAGGTAGCAACATTGTAAGAGACAACCACGTCCATTTCTAAGAAATGCAATAGTCCATAAATCCTTAAAGCAGTGTCAAATCAAAACAAGAAGTGCACTATTAGAACCGCCTTGTCCGAAACGTCTATTTAGGAAACTTACCATCCCTTGCCTTGATAACGAGGAAAATCTATTGGCTTGAAAAACCAGAAAATTGGCTGAAACCACGGTATTCGGCCTTGACACTTTCCGTTCTTTTCCTTTGCTAGCAGGACACTGGAACATTATAGAGAGCTGTTTAACGGCTCATTTTAAAGGAAATTCATGAATTAAAAAAGCTTTTGTAATTAACAAAAATAATTTTCAAAATACAATCATTTTTTAACGAAAAACTACATTTTTGCATAACACTGGAGTAGCAAATGTTATAAACATCATTCTGCATATATAAAAAGCATAAATAAAGTTGTATAAAATGCAGTAGTTTCTTTTAAGGTTTTAAGAGAAAATCTGATTTATCAATTGAAGCTAAAATAATTTTGAGAATTTTTACAAAAGCAATCGGTACAGTTCTTTATAACTGGTGCTTATGAAAGTTTCATTGATATCATTGTTGTTCAGATAGCTCAAACCTAGTAAATTACAAATCGAGAGACACAGTAACTATAATTATATAAAGGATCTCTATATCTCAATGTAAATGTGGGCATCAATAGTATAGTTAAGAAAATGTGTGAAACCTTGTAGCCCAAAGAACAAATCAAGGCATATAGTAACTAAAAGTTATAATACAATAAAAGCATCTTCAAAAAATATATGTAAAGGATCTGTGCTGTTCAATGTTTTTTAGTAACTTATAAAAATACATTATTTTATATGCTACAGGTATGATCATATAGAATTGTAAATTAAATCTGCTGTTAGAAGAGAAGCAACAGTAAGAATCACAACGAGTCCCAAGGGACAGCAAATCCTAGTAAACGGATGATTCTTTGATGCATTGACAGGAAAGAAAACTTGAATTCACGTCATAATTTCTTAATTCAATTGAAATTGGCGATTTGCCACCTCATGACTGAAAACTAAGATATATACGATTGCGTGATCAGAGAATGAAATATGCAATATACAATATATACAAACATGCAATATACCTGTACACATGACGCATGTTGAGTGCCGGAGCCTGGGTGAAGTCCGAGCTCTCGGTATTATATATATTGCAACTGTAACATCATAACGAAAGATTTTGCCATCACACTACAGAGAAATAGATTTTACTCGTAAACAATGCAGTAATTAAAAAAAATCATTATTTTTACTGGTTTAATGTCTGCCCCAAAAGAACTAATCAGAAAGGCGGTGATATGTGTCCCTTCCGAAATTATACTTCCTTGTCTATCTAGATTTGTTTCTCAGCATTAGTTAAACTGATTTTTAGAATACTGGGCTATTTTTCTCTCCACAGATAAGTAGTAAAATGATTGGTTTTCAAAGATACACCAAATAAATAAACCAATCGAGCTGAGCCACAATATTAACCACAACTTTAAAGAAAGAAATTTTCATAACAATTAAAACATCAAAAATTGGCTTGTTATGCTAATTCCAAATGTATACAATTTACTAGGTTTAATGTTACTTATCAAAAGTAAACTTTTTATATGTAACAAGCTCTAGAAGTGCTCACAGATAAGGCCGTATAAAGATTGGGGGGACAAAACCCTGGAATTTTGTCTGACTCGTAAAAAAAGTAACAATGCATATACAAAAAAATTTTATTCCTTTTTAAAGATTTTTTTTTAAATCCTCCAATAAAATACTAGCTACATCCCAGGCCAAAGGCTTTGGTAAATTTCATAAGCTTTTTGGCACTTTTTCACGGGCTTTAAAACTGTTTCTTCTATGGCAGTGTGAAGCATTTTAGTAAAGATTTGCATATTTTCGTACTTATCTTGATCCTGCCTATGTTCGTTAAAAGAGCCGACACAGCATTTTATTCTCTTCTATTTTTCCTTCAGCGACAATTAAAGCTCATTAGTTACCTTAATCTATCTCAATTATAATGAAATACAAAAGAATGATTCCTCTGCAGTCAATTATCATTGCTGTCTTTATAGCAGCCTGTTGAATTATAGGCTAAACATACATGACGTAGCCAAACTGTGGATAAAACTCTGCGGCAATAAAATCTGAGAAATTGATTTAGGCTATACTTCTAACTATCCGCGAATACAATAAACTTCTAAAAACAAGAACATAGGAAAAAATTTCTTTTTCGTTTCGGTAAGTGTCCACTTTTAGTTGGTAAGATTTGATACACAGAAAGCTGATTTTGTCGACTTTTAGACGCCGGAAGTGAAGTGTCTGCTTGTGAAAACAGGTTCTTTCCTCTCTGAGTTTCATTTGTTATATATATATATATATATATATATATATATATATATATATATATATATATATATATATATATATATATATATATATATATATATATATATATATATATATATATATATATATATATATATATATATATATATATATATATATATCCAAAAAAAGGATTTTTGAACTTGTAGGTTTCCGGAATTTTCAATCATACTATGAAAACGAAAGAAAAGAGGAAAAGAGAAAAAAAAGAAGAAAAAGGAAAGAAGATTATGAGAATCGTATTGATTATCCTCCTATAGTATAAATCGATGCTGGATGGCGCGCGTGCGGCTACGCCGCGCGCGCAAAATTTTTTTTGGAGCATTTAGTAAAAACAGAAGTAGATAGTACATATGGAATTTGCTTGAAGCTATAGCAATTTCTAATGTTATTTGCGGAGACGTATACACCTTTTCAAAGAGATTCAGAACTCCCTCACATGGCCTTATACTTTGCCTACAGCTATAGGAATCTCTATGTTATTTGCGTACGCCTCTACACCTTTTCAAAGAGAGTGAGTATAACTTGATTGGTGATTGGGGATTTGAATAAAAGAATAGTTTTCTTTACAATTCAAATTAGTAAGAGAATTGAATTCAAAGAGAATAGTTTATTTGAGAGGATATCAGTAGAGAAAAATGAGTGGTGAATTTACATTATTGGAGATTAATGATGGAGCCGAAAACAGCAGCAGCGATATACGAGTATCGACTGTGGCTGCGGAAATAAACAGTGGCTATAGACTATGTCTTGAATGGGACACTATGTAGGCTAGAGACGTGATATCATTAAGCAAATTTAAACAGGGCGAGCAGCTATGTTTTTCCGGAAAAGTGAATATTCTCTATATAAAAAAACTTCGGTCAGCTTTAGATGCCACATGGAAATATAGCGATGAGAACAAAATGTATCGGTGAATATTATTATTATTGTATTAAAGCTCACGAAAATTGTTTCTAAATCAAAGGTATTTTTCTTTCTATAGTAGACTAGCATATATTTTTTAGTGGTGAAAAAATTCTGGTTAGTTTGATATTGGTTGTGAGAGTGTAAGGACTAAAAAAAAAAAATAAAAAAAATGGATGGATTCGAAAAAGAGTGAATCATGGGGAATCTAGTTCTTATGGAAAAACGTTTGATTCTAGATGACGATTTTCTAGAGCTGTCTATTCAAAGGAAGATATTTTCTCTGGGAATGCTTGTCGATATAATAAAAAATGATTTTCCATCATAAGAATTTTGTATGAAGCTTGTACTTCATGGTCCAAATGCATTTACCAAGTTTTTAATATATTGATCACAACACGGCCAAATGATATTGTGGATATGCTTTTAAATATTAGTTTAGAAATTTAGGACTTTTTTCCCAAGAAAGATTGTGCTCAAGGATGATTTACTCCTCTTTCTGTCTATCTCCGACATTTTTTTTGTTGTTGCTAGCTCAGTTTCATAGTGGCAGTGAAAGTGTAAACAAATGGCAAAATGTTACATTAATGCCCCCTATGTATATTAACACTGGGCAGCTGGTCATCATCTGAGAATTGCACAATGATTGATAAGTAGGATGAAAAGTATAGATTTCACAATCCGTGCAATGTGCATAAAGAATGTGTCGTACAAATTAAATATTGTATACTCGATTTTGAAGAAGTGTCTAAATCTCATCTTAGTGATTATATATTTTCCAATAGTCACTAATATAAATGTAAGCCGTGAGAGAATACAAACCCCTGTATAATTGGGAATAATCCTAACAGTGGTTTTAGTCTATTGTTAAGAGATTGGTATCGTCGTGGTTTTAGATTGTTCTGGGAGGAGAAGCTGTGTCAGCGATGCAACTGCTGGAACAAAAAAAGAATATGGTTTCTACGTCATCGTTGTGAAGACACTGGGTGTTATGATTATAAGCCCACTGATTTTTATTTGGCTCTGACGGAATGTGACTCGTAACTTGAGGACATTGTTTGTGAAATTGCTTCAAATAAGCATATTGAAACATGTGAATTCTAAAAAATGAATAAGAATAGTATCATTAACTATTCAAAGAGATATGACTAGAGTGAAGTCACGCTCTACTGTACAGATTATGACCCTGACATTGCAGTACATCAAAATCAGTACACTGTTAATTCATATAATCTACCTGCACTAGTTGTTGTCGACAAATACCTAGTAGAGGATGAAATCTAAAGAGTAGAAAAGTCGTTTTATCATGTATATAAATTTTTTTATTTTTTATTAATAAACAATTTCACATACATTTTTGGAACATTTTATTCTTAGGGCACTAAAATCAATATTAAATACGCTTGTAAATATATTTTTCACTAGAAAGTCATTCATTCGAGGTAAGTCAACGTAGATGTTAAGAAACTGCTTGTAGGTATAGCCACGACATCTGAACATGAAAAAGAGGAGTGCATGAAAGTCACGTATCTTAGTCATTAAGTCCTGTACTCTCCGTTGATTTTGAATAATGGTTTTCCCACTGCTTTCAATAAAGCTGATTATGTAGGGAATGTAAAATTTATACGATAGGCCAAGAGGATAAAAAATTCAATATTCTTCACGGTTTGAAAGATACATAGCCAATGACCGGTCTTCAATGTCGACGGACTGCAATTAACAATGATAAGGGTATTGTTAACACTGGGAACTTTTTCAGATTAGTCTAATGGTATACAATAGAAGTTTTACAGGAACTTGTAAAGATACATACTAAATACGTTGACTCTTTTGTTTGTTTTAATGGGGCGAGGTCATTTAAAAACCTGCCGTCAGCCGCGATCTCCCAATTTGTTTTCAAATTGAGTTAGTGATATTAGCAGGATACTCTCAGTAAGAGCATCGGCAAATGTAAACTCTAAACGGGCATTCTCTGTTCGTACTATATTCATAGCTTGTGTGCCAAAAAAATCTAAAACATTTACCCCTTTATTTTTTGAAAACATTAAATTGGTTAATTTGTTTTTAAACAGTTAGGATCCGTCAACTAGGCATTTCACGGTCAACTTGCATATAGTTCCAAGATATTTTATGTCAAAAGATAAAGTTTAGAATGGGATGGCATTCACTCTGAAAACATGGCTTGATACACCAAAAAAATTAAAATCATGGGGGGAGTCAGTCCAGGATCCAACGTCACTGCCACTCTTCACAAAGGCCAAAGCCAATTTTGATGGGATTTCTCCATTGATAAATGATGAATCGCTCTATCTACGAGAGTCGGTGGCACTGTGATGTTGACTGGTGATCGTATGGGGGACAAGAAGTTTAATGTTGTTACCATTGGCTCTTAGCTTTTCCGCTGCTAATGCAATAGAGCTCATTACCTGTTTTTTTCGGACGTGGAGATTTGCCGATGTGATAATGAGAGTTGCATCGAGTGCTTCTGGAAGTGTTATTCTAAACATGAAATTCGATGAGGCCATATACAACTTTATGTCAATCTTGAGATTGGAGGGTAGCCATTGGGATATAATAAATATCTCATGATTTAATGTTCCAACTAGATGATACTCCTGGGTCACTGCAGTAGTAAACTCACCGCCAGTATCAACACCTGATTGATATTCATAGCCCAATGATTGTGCTCTCAACTCCTTGTATGCCTTTGGTGTCATCATTATAAGTTTTATATAGCTTGCATATTTTGAAAAATTATTGCTAGTGTTCACAAATGTTTTTTTAACAAATACAATAATTTGTTTGAAAAGACTGTGTAGAATACAATTTACATAGAAGAGACCATCGCAAGCAGTTGGAGTTGTATTATCTGACTTTTTCTTCACCGCAATATTTAAATCAATAAATTTTGATGACAAATCAATGAAATATTGATTTCACCAAATCATTGGAAAATATTTGAAAGTGTATATTTTCCGAGAGGGGTTTTTGGGGGTGAAATTGTTCATAGTAGCCATACTTGACACTGACATCAACATTTTCAGAATTGATTAGATTCAATGAGGAACTGACTGATGGATATGATTCCTTGTGGGGGAGATAAGTCATCTTAAGAGAAGAAATCCTTCTTTGATCTAACAATCTTTTTCTTTTTCTTCTTCTGCTTATTGGTCATCCTTGTTTTATTCCTCAAAGTCCTTGTTGATCTCCTTCATTTCCCGCCTGGGTGGAGACTGATGAGTGAATGACGCGCACGCATCCTTTTCAATCCCTCCCCATTTTGTCGAGATTTTAATTGCTCACCAACGGCTCTTGCTGAAGATCTAATATTTTACTTAACACTCTCCTTGAAATTCTTGCTCAACCGCCAGTCCTGTAGTGTGGAGGCAGCAAAATTTGATGCAGCAGGTACAAGATATTTTCTGGCAAGGGGTAGTGCAGAACGAAACAGCCAAGCAAACCAGCTAACAAGATCATAGCCCGAGATTGTAGTACGCCCCTTGTGGTAGCCCAATCCATTGCCGATTTGACAAGGATACAAAGAAGCAATACAACAATCGATATCAGGACAAACAAGAGGATTTCTTCTATTTTTCATTTTAAGTGATTGTTCTGTCGCTGACAATGGGTCTAAAATGACATATAATCACTGCTAAGCCTTTTTTTGTTGCTAGAGGATCACCCAATTCACTTCTTAGTGTTAACTGACAGAGTTCCAAATACGAAGTGTTTACGGGAACATACTGAAGATGCTTTATATTATAGTGATGAAAAAGTTCATGAGTTGTTTTTTGTTAAAGACAATGTAGGAGGGGGACATTTTAATTGCCGACTCTCGATATTTCCACAAAGGATGATTACAAAAATATGCAAGAGTCCGAGTCAAAACCTAGCGTATAATCAGCAAAAATTTCTTAATTCAACCCTTAGCCGGCTCCAGAGTTACCTCCATTGGTCGTATAATTTTTAAAACCAAGAACGTCTCTCAGATTATCACTGAGAATAACTATTTCAGTGTCAACAGGTGATGTAATGTAAATCCTATCATGTTCCAATGAATAATTAAAATGGAATGTACCATTCCTACGATATGAGATTTTTCTATTGATTGTACTACACAAATCTGTCATATTATCATATTCAATATCTGTCAGTTAGTCATGAGGTTATTTACTACATGTAAGTGCTTGAACCCATTCATAGTTGGTAAAGAGTGTCCAATCAAATGGTGTAATCTTTAAATCATATACATGATCTTTTCTCAGAATATCGTTGGTGGTATTGGGACTACGGTCAGAGAAGGCAGCGTCAAATGCACCGTCTCAGTAGATGGCGGGGGAGAGTTTTGTCTGGAAATCCTATGTCACTCACATAACATCTTTGAGAGGAACGGGAACATGGTACAAAAATGTTCCATAGAAAGCAGGGAACCGTTGCAATATCTTCAACACCGATCCAAGAATCAAAATCAGGGTTGTACTCTAGACACCGAAAAAGTAACTATTTCTTACCCCTGCGAGTACGTGTCATTAATATCTTTTCATGATAATAGATTCCACTATTATTTTTAACTTTTTGTAGTTCATAGTCATATAAGCCGCCGAAAATCTCTTCATCTTTTGTATCACGCAGGCGATAAGATATGGGTCTAGTGTCTAGGATTATCGTTACTTTTAAAAGTTCTGTGGACCACAAGTAATTCCCCTTTTCAAAAACATTAGTTGTCCTATTAATTCGAACAGTATCACCAACATTGAATTTATTTTTCTTCTTGACAATCGTTTCACTAGAATCTCTTCATCTTTGGTATCACGCAGGCGATAAGTTATGGGTGTAGTGTCTAGGATTTTTGCCACCTTAAAAAGTTCAGTGGACCATAAGTAATTCCCCTTTTCAAAAACATTACTTGTTCTATTAATTCGAACAGTATCACCAACATTGAATTTATTTTTCATCTTCTTGACAGCCGACGATTCATTGGAATACTGTTTAAGAATTGTGTTACTTGTATCATGATCTGAATGATAAACTTTCGTAGGGCTATAGTTGGACTATGATCAATGGAGTGGTTGAATTTAGAACAACATGATTTTATCTAGATAACTAGTTAAGGTCGAAGTATTTTTCACTGTACAATATCTTGAGATTAAAAGTAGAATAATTCTTATAAATAAATTGGCTAATGCAGTCTTTATATGACTATGACTATGATAGTGCAGTGTACTATATTTCTCTAGTACTTTTGCAACCTGGGGATTAACAAATTCACTACCGTGATCCGTTTGAATTTTTTTATACGAAACCTGTTCGAGAATACTTTCAATGGCCTGAGCAACTTCAACACCTCTCTTTGATCGCAATGGAATTGCATATGCATAGCGATTAAAAAACTGATTGCAAGTAGAATGTACTTGTATGGTGTATTGTGACGTCGTTGAATCTCATCTAAAGCTGAAAGATTTGCTTGAACTATATGCAATGGGATAAGGGCTTTGTCTTTTTTATACTGATTGGAACGTAGTTTATGATTTCTAAGCAGAGGGTAACTTGATTCACTTTTTAGATAGTCTTTTACTCTTTTAGTTCGAACACCCATGACCTTGGAAAGAGAGGCGGAGAAGCTTAAACTCCCCGCTTCGCCAATATTTTCATAAACACCTTTCAGAACTTCAACCATTTTGAACTTAAACACATTGTGTAACGTCCGCTACCCTTTTGTATACTGGATGGTGATGGTGATATGAAACGTTTTCACTTTTTCCTCGCCACCATTGTCAAGTTTTTTCCACTGGGGGTGCTAATATTTCCCAAAATTGAATTAAAATCTTCTTCTTCTTCTTCTTCATCTTCATATTTTAGCGGTGTTGACGTTGACTTTATTGATATATGTTCAATTAATTTTCTTAGAAATTTTATAATGCTAATAAGACTTTAGTGGAAGTTTAATGTATTTAGAAAATTTTATGGACGAGTGTCAAATAATAGTAGTCCTTTGCGATTTTTGACCATATCAGAGATTAAATCAAGTAGATTATAGCTCTTGCCATGAATTATAATCCCTTTCCCATTGCTCTCAACTTGAATATAATCTTGAACGCTTTCCATGAAATATGTTAGGAGTCTTGTAATTGTTTCAAGATAGGAACTAGGCACTACATATATCATTCTAATTTAAATTGAATCTAATTCCTTCTTATTTAAATGTGTTCCAGCAGCAGCAGCAGAATCTGGCAGAAATGATACTTTTTTTGTGATGAATACCAGCAGTAGCAGTGGCATCCAATCAATAGGACTTGTGTTTGTTCACTCGGCAAAGGGAATCTTGAAGTAAAAGCAGTTTTATCATCCTCAATATTCTCATTGTCAAGGAATTTACTCTGATTGTTTTCAATGTGTTCCACGGGTGAGAGAGCGAGTTCTATTGGAGTTAATTTATAGGGTATTTCCACTCTCTAGAGAAAACTGTTTACAATTCCTGCAATTATTGGCAATAAAAGTGCGAAAAAGCTTCTGCCCACCTGAAGAAGATTTTTCCTTTTAAAATTCTGTCCCGTGTTTTTATAGGCCCATGTACATACGCAGTAATAATGATGCTTTGTCTGTTGCTTATCTACTTCTTGCAGTTGATAATTAAACAAATCTAAGCAAAGATAAGATATTAGATTAACGAAATCATTGTCAATACCGTGTTTGAGTATGGTTTTCCTAAGCGGAGGTTTTGAAGTGCTTAGAACTGAAAACAAATGTCTATTTTCATGTAGTTTCTTCGGTGTCATGATAGCGACAAATAGGTCTTATTAGAGTTCACGGGAAGATATACTGTAATTTTATTGTCGAAAATATCTATAACTACACACAGATCCTCCGGTGTATTTTGATTAAGATCTAATGGGATATAACCATGGGGTTTATTAGTTGCCTGATTGTATGCCGAGAGCAGAAATTTAGGGGCACCCGGATAAATTTGATTATTGAGGGTTATTAGTAAGCGATAATGACGTACAACACTGTAGATGATATAGTAGGTGCAATTCAATGCAAGTTTTCGCATACATTTGCTCCGATGAAAGAGATTTTGTAGAACCAGAGTAACGGAAATCTGCTCATGATGAGAGCGGACAGTGAACAGTTGTAGCATTTCCTGGGACCATTGTTCAATAGATTCTGCCAGATCGTCAATGATCAGCCAAGATTTTGGTTCAATAATGCTGAAAACATCAAGTCCTTGTATGAATTGTATCTGCACCAAACCCGTGGTGGCAGCAATTGCTTTTATTTTATCGTATGACTCCTGCCAAATACAATGGTGTTTGAAATTTATACGTGGTCCCTTCAAGAGTTCACTCGGCGGACAAATAAATGTTGACCATAGTTTTCTTATGACTAAATGTTTTCCCCTACTCTGTTCAAGAATAATAATAATAATAAGACGAAAAAAAGAATAGTATTCTATTTTATTAAATTCATAAAAAAGTAACAATAATTAAAAAAAAAACTACATTGAAAAAAAAAGCACCTTAAACACGAAAAAAAAATACACTTTTTTAAATTTATTTATAATAAAAAAAATAAAGCATTTACATAGGCACAGAGAGAGAAAAACATTTAAATAAATACTTTTTTTTGTTTATTTATAGAAAAAATAAAACATTAGTATAAAGCACTTGAAATAATATCACTTTTTTTTAATGCAACATGTATATTTACAAAAAAAATCTGCTCTAAGTAAAAAAAAGGTAACTTTGATAGTGGCGGTGCGCCCCCCACGACGTCACAACGATTCCTATTGCGAACACTCTCACACATTTTGCCGAAAGCCGAATTCAAAATGAGCTTATAAATTTCTTTTTCGGCTTTCGTCTGCGCTGCAGAACTTTTCTTGACAAAAGTGTCAACAAAAATTTTTAGATATGGTTTTTGGCTTAACTGGAGTGCTTTGTTAACCTTTTTAACATTAAACCGTTTTTGCACATCCATTTTAAAGTCACGTGATGTACGACTATATTTTTTTTGGGCAGAAGGTCAGCAATAAGTTTTTGTTTTGAAGGTGACCAATGCAATTCGTCCACCTCGACTAAACGCCTATTGCGAGGGCTCAAAGAGTCTTAGTCACAGTTCTATTGATGCGCGGGAAAACAAAATCTTTTACTGAATCGTGAAGCTCGACTGGTATCTCCCCATCAATTTCAAAAAACTATCCAACCGGTCCCTTCTTCTCAACACTGTCAATGTTGGGGAAATGGGAAGCTTGAGGGTCATTGAGCCATTCATAGTCACCGCAAGGTAGCGCATACTGGGACATGGCCGAGGGGTAAAAAGAATTCATATCAAGGAAAACTGCATCCGATTTTGTCCCCGTCTTCTCTCCAGTTGGATCAGTTTCCAAGATAAGATCCCCGTGAAAAACAAATCCACCCCTTATTGACCTTTCAATAAATAGATGCTGATCAATGTCTGTGATTAGCTCAATTTTTTCCCCACTAATTTTTAGGATGAGATCTATCACCAGATGAGGAGATGAAAAATAATATCCCAAATCAAGATTAAATTCCCCATAGATTTTGTCCGTATTTTTACACATAATGTCTAACAGAGTTAACACATCACTCGACAAATACAGCTTACAGTAGTCAAACCCATTTTTACACCCTCCCTCCGCCCAAACTTTTTTAGCAAAATGGTATTCGTAAGAGGTGCACCTACGATCATGTAGACTGTCGTAAATTGATTCAGTGGATGGAATAGTTTCTTCAATAAATCTTAATAAGGAGCAATAATAATAAGGCAGGTTGACCTTGACTGTTAAAAATTCAAATAAATCACTTGGAAATTCTTGCTTGAGAAGGGGGAAAGCATTGCAGCCGTCATCGTTTTTCTGCACCTGAATTAATTCGCTCAATGATTTAGGGAAAAAACTGTAGGATTCTAAAATAAGAATTTTAGTCGTGTAATCAACGTCAGCTACAACAAATTTTCACATAAATTCCGAAACACGCAACTTTTGCAATGATTTAAGTATAATTTTGCAAATAAAGCTGCATATCACCAATGTACTATTCACTGTTTAATTTCTTGGCAGACATGCCAATGCAAGTAATACATATTTCAAATTGTGGTTAGCGTTATTCATAAAAACCGGAAGACAAACCTATTCTTTTGTTTTTAAATTACAAAAATTGATAGCCCAACCCTAAAATTTCCTTTTTCCTGTTGAATTTGCGTCAATAAGATGATTATGATCCTGGACTACAGCTTTTGGAACAAGAGCAGCTCTACAGACCCCGACAGCTTTCCCCTTTTTCTAGTAATAGCTTCTTTTTATCTGATAATAACGATGGATGGTTGATTTTACGCGATTAGGAAATTGCCGTAGTTGCCGTTTATATTAAAGATACCAAAACCCTTCTCGTACTACCCTTCTTATCCAAGACCAAAAAAACTCTTCTAGTTGAATTTTATTATTGTAGTCGCGACGAGCATAAGCATAGGAACACGCAACTAGTTTGTTTTCCTTGACTATATTTGGCCTTGATGGGTCTGATACCTTCACCAGTCTTGATTCACAATCCAAAGACACTTTATCAACTTGTAGCATGGAATTTTGGAAATTTTTAAATTGTAAAGTATCTTTGCCTTCTGCCGGCATTTCAAGTCGTTGATTCCCATGAATTTTGCAATTGTCCATATGGTCTTAGAATGTTTACTCAGATCTAAATAGGAAAAGATAAATGGGGCAATAGAAAAATTCTACTTTATTCGTACCTTAAGATAAAATTAAACTTATTGCCGTAACGGTGAAAAAATTACTGTAACAATTAACATCTTTGGAAGGCTCGTAAATAGCCCAAACCCAATTTTTAACATTATCCATCATCGGTGTCCTCACTGAATACAGAACTCCTTTATTTGGTTTCTTTCCCCCCTCTATAAATTCTGTGTCATACTTGAGAAAACCACCCCCAACCCAAGATTTTCAAATTTGCTTTTTCAAATAAGGTTATCTCTTTCAATGACACCAGATACTTCCCCTCTAAACAATCAAAATTTACTTTAGAGAAATTTTTTCCGCCGTTACGTGCAAGTCCGTCGAGATCTTTCATTGATGAATCTGCTCTTAATGTTTTATGGGCTGCTACTAAAAATACATATTTAAAGCATTGCAGTCCTGTGTCAAATTTGAAACCCTGAGCCCCTCCTTTAGCCGACAAATCTGAATGACATTTTATTCGTCGACTACTACCCGCTCCCCTTACACTAAAGTTTTTTTTAAATCTACTGCGATTCAGATCCATGCGTTCAATTCGTAAAATTGTGGACTTCTCCTTTAGTCAAACGTCTCTAAAGTTGATCGTAATTTATTTACACAGTTGAAATAGTTATTCCCACATTCATTTATACCAGGGTAAAAGGTCTGGTTGCCGGTTGAAAATGAAAATAAAAAATTTTCCCAGATGTTCCCTTTTGTAAATAAACTTTTTGATTTACTGATGCTTTAACCCCCCCTTGACCCCCCCCAATTCTGAATCTGAATCTCAATTTGTGCTCGAATTCTGTCGATGTAGCTATGAAGAACATTCACAGGGTCTGTTAAAACAATGCCCCCGTCCATCGCGATATTTTCGGGAGGGTTAAAATCTACCCTATAGATTAGTAAGTGACTTAGAGCAGACTCTAACAAATAAAATTCACGTAATTCCGGGGACATGACACTATTTTCATGTCCTGCACCTGTTTGTACAGGACTTAATTCACAAATAGTAAAACTGTTGGCAAAAGTGTCCCTGGAAAAATTAGATCCAATAACTTCCATGGTTGTATTACTACTACTCTTATTAGCACTAGGTGTATCATTAAGGGGAATGGTGGGGGGTGACGGTGAAGGGTAAAGAACACTACCCCCGTCTGTTCAGTTGCAATGTTTGGAAGGAGTACATAAAGTCTACTAGACTAGTTAGCCTGTCTTCCAATGTGTTTGGAGACAGCTGATCAAGCCAGACTGTACTGTCCTGTGAAGTAATTTCAATATGGGGGCCCGGTTCAGTTGCACTACGAACACCACCTAAATGCTGACACATAAATCAATATGTCCATTTTGGATCCTCTATCATATCAAATTCACAAGTTAAATAATCTACGCTAGCCATATCCCCAAAACTATCGTTAAGAAAACCCCTATGCCATTCTATATAGTCTAAAACGAATGCTGATGGTTCATCTCTGAACTCCACTGGCGGTGTTAGAATTGGTTCAGTAAATGCTGATGTTAATCACCCAATGGCAGTGGTATATCATTAATTTATAAAAAAAGGAGCTTATTTCTTAGGTGAAATAGGCATTATTTTTATAAAGTTAATAAACTATGTCAATTTTTCATAGTCATTGTCCCACCACCTGAACAATTAAAAGAAGAAAAAAAAAGTTTTTAAGAATTAAAGCTTAGCTAAATAGCTCCCAAGACCCTCCTTGTGTTTCAGACGTCGTTCACAAAGAATTAATCAAAAGCTATAAAATTGTAACACCCAGAAGGTTTTTGTATCTCATTACCTTAAATATATACATGCTAATTCAGTTACATTGCGCCGCAAATTTTTACATGTCAATCGTGATGAAATAAACACGCATCCGTGATCTTTCTTCTGCGTGGCAAAAAATAGAAAATTCCACATTTTTACCGATAGGAGCTTGAAACCTTATCATTTGGGCTCCCTGATACGCTAAATCTGATGGTGTGATTTTTATTAAGATCACTTGACTTTTAAGGGGTGTCTATCCCTTTTTTTCAAAAATCAGAAAAATTTTCTCAGCCGCGTAACCTCTGATAGGTAAGACTAAACCTAAAGAAATTTATGTATTTGAAATCAGCATAAAAATTCGACTCTTTTTATATATTTGTTGGTAACAAAAATTCTGTTTTTTCAAATTTCGGTTACTTTTGAGGACGGACGCTCCTTACTTACAGTTCATTACCACGAACTGTTTGACGTCGTTGAAGTTTTAATACTTAGGGTTGTTTTAAAAGCTAAAAAATAGTCTTAAATTCTGCATTTTAGTATAATTTTTCTTTTATATTTTTGGTTGTTACGTTGAGTGCGGCCCTTGGGCCGTACTCAGGCATAGGGGCGAAATATTCATTTAAAGTTTTGAATTCCACTGTCTTCAGAAAATTTTTCCTGTTGTTTTGATTGTAATCGTGTGCTCATGATGGAAAGGCAGCGTGGTCTTCTTCATTATTTACGTGTAGTTTTTATCGAGGATGTGTTCCCCTTTCCACACGAAATAAAATCTTACGTAAGTCTTTATTGGGAGGAATGTCACGTTTAAGAAACTTTTATCGTGACAATGTGTTCACTTTTGCTACTTTCATGTCAGTTCTCAGGGACAAGTACAGAGAGAGAGAGAGAAAGAGAGAGAAAGAGAGAGAGAGAGAGAGAGAAAGAAAGGGGAGAGAATGAGAGAGATGGGGGAGGAATAGCATTATTCACCGCAAGCATATTAAAAGTTGATTTACTAAATTATTAAAATATTTTCAGAATATCTATTTAAAACTTACGTCGATAATCACAGCTAGCTCGGGAGATTCCTTCTCTCCTTCGGAATGCGGCGCAAGACGAATTACAGTTGATCTGATTGCATTCAATGATTCAATTAATCCCGTCTCAGTGTTATCCTGAGTTTCATCTAATTTTGCACGTTTTTGCTGCGATGGCTGATCAACAACATTCTAAAATAAAAATCATTTTCAGTTTTCAAACTATTTAGCTTATGAGAGGGCACTGCCCCCCTTCAATATCACAGTACCAAACCCCCAAAAGTTGAAAAAATGACACAAGCAGTTAACCTAGACTAAATAAAAAATTGCAAGTGAAGAACTTTTTTCGCCTTCCATATAAACAAGTAATGTGCCCCCCTCCCCCCAAATTTTTACCTATAACTCGCGAAATAGCAGAATTCACCGCAAGCAGATAAGAAGTCAATTTACTAACTTACTAAAAATTTTTTATTTTGAAAGGAAAAGTTTTTAAAAATTTAAAAGCGATTTAAGAATTAAAGCTTAAAGCCAAGATCATCCTTGTGTTTCAGACGTCGTTCATGAAAGCTATAAAATTGTAACACCCAGAAGGTTTCTGTATCTCATTACCCCAAATATATGCGTGCTAATTCAGTTATATTGCGCCGCAAATTTTTACATGTCAATCGTGATGAAATAAACACGCATCCGTGATCTTTCTTCTGCGTGGCAAAAAATAGAAAATTCCAAATTTTTACAGATAGGAGCTTGAAACCTTATCATTTGGGCTCCCTGATACGCTAAATCTGATGGTGTGATTTTTATTGAGATCACTTGACTTTTAAGGGTAGTCTATCCCTTTTTTTCAAAAATCGGGAAAATTTTCTCTGTCTCGTAACCTCTGATAGTTAAGACTAAACCTAATGAAATTTATGTATTTGAAATCAGCATAAAAATTCGACTCTTTTTTATATATCTGTTGGTATCAAAAATTCTATTTTTTAGAATTTCGGTTACTTTTGAGGACGGGCGCTCCTTACTTACAGTTAATTATCACGAGCTGTTTGACATTATTGAATTTTTAATGCTTAGGGTTGTTTTAAAAGCTAAAAAACAGCCTTAAATTCTGCATTTTAGCATAATTTTTCTTTTATATTTTTGGTTGTTACGTCGAGTGCGGCCCTTGGGCCGTACTCATGCATAGTTCGTAAGTTAATTCATAACTCAATTTTGAGAAAGCCATTTAACCAACAAATTTGTAAACATGCTAAACTTAATCAGATAGTGAGAAAACTAATTGGCCCTGGTTTGAATATATACCAAAATTCGAAGAAAAAAAAACAGGGACTTTTTAATTAGAATATGCAGATTTTATGAAAGTGTTAACAGCTTTAGTGTAAAGAGCATGAAATTAAGGAGGGGGTGAGCCTTCATATCCAAATTAAACCTGCCGAAACTAATATGCAAATTCTATTTTAAGTTTTCATGTACGATATAAGGAAATTTTACTCACCAGATGTCGCTTAGAAGATTCCATATCTCTATCGATGTAAATGATTGTAAACTATAGATATTGATAGAACGAATGAACTATTCAATCTGTATAAAATTATAATTTGAAACTTGAATATATACAAAAAAATAACTGAATATATTAACACCTAAACAAGACACACTGGTTTTCTGACACGGATTTACCCTAAAAGACATGTATACCATATATATTACGAAGTAGAAATTATGTAAGAAACTTGTCCTTCATAACATATTGCGCAATTCCCAACTAGAAGTATAATACCATGTGAGGGAGTTCTGAATCTCTTTGAATAGGTGTAGAGACGTACGCAAATAACATAGAAATTGCTATAGCTTCAAGCAAATTCCATATGTACTATCTACTAACAGATGCGATCTAGTAAATTTTTCTTCTCCGATTTAGTAAATTCTTCCAGGTCAGTTTGGCAACCCTGCATGAGAGGTCAGTAGGACTACTACTTGAGGAAACGGTCTTGATTAGTGGTCAGACAAGTAACACTAAAAAATGGAAGATAACTCAAATCATACCTGAACAAAAATTCAATCTTTTCAAAACGTAAAAACCAACTATGAAATTATGCGCAGATAATACAATGAGACAGTAATTGTTAAATTGAGAACCAATTTCAGGGCCTTCTAAGTAATGTATATTTATAGTGAAGTAGAAATTAGTAGTGTTGCTATTCGGCTCGTTGAATGAATCTTGTCTTTTCTAAGTATTTGTTGTTACCTTTCACAGATTACACCCAGGGAAACTATTTCTAAGTGGGGACGGAATGCTTCAAAGTGGTACTGGCTTGGCATTCAGACAAACCAAGTTCTAGGCGCCCTTAAGTCCCCGTTCTCCTAGAGTCTTCATTTCTCGTTTGTCGAGCAACAGTGTTTTCAGTACAGCGGCCAAGGTTTTTCTGGAATAAAATAGGATAATTGAAAAGAAACAAAACTGGATGAATATATAATTGCTTAGAAACAAATTGAGGCCATATTTTTGCACATTAGGGTGGGGGGGGGGTAAAGCACAGCATAAATTAAATACGTAACCTAACCTATGGACCTTTTTCCCTCCAAAACCCCCCCCCCCAAAACAATCGTTTAAATATTGAGAAATCACGCTTTGGCATCAATTTATCTAGCAAATCACCCGTTGTCTGCTAATGAAATAGCAGTTTGACGGGTTTCGTGACTGGTTTCTTTGATATAGTATATAGCGATCGGGTGCTACAGGGTGCTGTTTCTCTTCTGCAGGGTACTTTGTTTCTCGGTTGCTGCAGGAAGTGTTTTTCTCGGGTGTTGCAGGAGCTGCTGTTTCTTCTGCAGGGTACTTTGTTTCTCGGGTGCTGCAGGAAGTGTTTTTCTCAAAATGAAATTCGATGGGGCCATCTGTAACTTTATGTCAATCTTGACATTGGGGGGTAGCGAATTGGAAGGTATTTAGCAAACATATTTTAGACATTTTTGCCATGCCTTTGGAAAATAAACAAGAGATTGACAATTGTGTTGAAAGCCATTAAAATGTAATACAAATCGGAATTAAAATTGCAATACCTGAGAAAAAAAAATATCATTTTCAATAAGTATGCAAGATGGTGGACCCCGAAATTAACTGAATTAAGGCGTAATTATAGAAAAGCATTTAAAAAATTCAAAATTCACTAAACTAATGAAAATTATTATTCTATGAAAATGAAAAAAAGACTGTATTCAAATGAAATTCAAAACTTGAAGAAATTTTGTTCAAATAAAGGGAGCTTAGATCCCTGGAGTAAAATACATAAAATGTACTCAAACCACCCCTCTATATTATCTCCAATACATGTTGCAAAAGATAATGGTATGTTCGCAGAATCGTACCAGGAAGCTGGTGAGTATTCTTTGACAAATGGTTTACCCCCGATGACACCTCAACGTAAACTTCTTATTACTGCCAGATTCAAGGTCAACTTGAATATGTATTTGATAATAACCAAGATAAACTGTCACCAATAACAACTGATTCATTACAAGATGCTATTAATTCTCTAAAACCACTTAAAGCTTCTGGCTTAGATGGTATTGTCAATATTGTAATTAAAAAAAATTATTATGTCTTGGCTCCCATTTTACTTAAAATATATAATGCATGTTTGAATATATTGTATTTTCCAAGGGATTGGAAAAATTCTAAAATTATAGTACATCCTAAACGAGGGAGAATTAATGACAGTTTACCGTCTTCTTATAGACCCATCAGCTTGAAACCAGTTTTTGGCAAAATATTCGAAAGAGTCCTATCATATATTTTGAATGATTTAATTATTAATAAGGATTGGATTTCTAATAACCAGTTTGAATTTGTTAAAGGTAAATCAACAGTAGATGCTCTAGATAAACTTGTCACAACAGTGGAAGAAAATAATAAGTTGAAGAAATTTACACTTTGCCTTCTCTTTGATATCAAAGGTGCCTTCGACAATGCATGGCACCCTGGGATTTTAAAACAGATATTAGATTTAGGTTGCCCCACTCCTCTAGTTATGTTGATTAAAAGTTATCGATCAGTTTCTTATGGTGATAAAGCTGATAATATAACTCGTATGCTTCAAAAATCTTGCCCACAAGGAAGCATACTCTCTCCGTTCTTATGGTCTAATCAAATAAAAAAAACAAGTTTTTTTAACTGAAAGTAAGGAGCGACATTAAAACTTAAAACGATCAGAAATTATTCCATATATGAAAGGGGCTGTCCCCTCCTCAATACCCTCCTCTTTACGCTAAAGTTTTTTTATTGTTTAAAAAAATAAAGTTGTGTGACAGATTCAAACTTTAGCGTAAAGAGCGAGGTATTGAGAAGGGACAGCCCCTTTCATATATGGAATAACTTCTGTTCGTTTTAAGTGCTTAATGTCGCTCCATACTTTCAGTTAAAAACTTTTTTTATTTAATTTCTGAACGTTTTTGAATTAATGCAGCTTTGATTTTCGCTCACTGACAAAAACCATAAACCACGTGGGTCTCGTGCCAATATATGGTGTTAAAAAAAGTTGTAGGTGGCAGCAGGGGTGCGTGACACGAGTAAAAGATAGCTCTCTACTCGTAACTTACGAATTAACTTACGTAACGAACTTCTATATTCGTATGTTTTATTACGTATATTAGGGAGTTTGCCCCCTAGTCGATACCTTGCTCTTTACGCTAAAGTTCAAATTTTGTTCGAATAACAAACCTCTGAATCACAAAGGCCGGTTAATTAGAATAGATAGCTCTTTTGAAACTACTAAAAAAACTTTAGTGAAAAGGGCGAGGTATTGACTAGGGGGCAAACCCCCTCATATACATAATAATTTCTGTTTGTTTTAAGTTTTAATGCTGCTCCTTACTTTCAGTTGAAAAAACTAGTTTTTTCTATTTGATTTCTGATCGTTTATTTTTAAATAATAATGGGAAGTCCGGCGCCCCCTTCATAGAAATCACCTTTCCCCCTATGAAACACCCTCCATGGAAGGATCCTCCCCCTTAACCCCCTCCTCCAACACCCCCCTGCCATCAGAAAAAAATCCCTCCTGAAACGTCTTTACACTTCCCATTAACCAATACTATATGTAAACAATGGGCAAAGTTCATAACTTCCAGCCCTTCCCCCGGGAACTGTGGGGTATTAAGTCATCCTCAAAGACATATTTATTTTATTTTTGACTATGCTGAACAAAATGGCTATCTCAAAATTTTGATTGGGTGACTTTGGGAAAAAAATGAGCGTGAGAGGGGGCCAAGTTGCCCTCCAATTTTTTTGGTCACTAAAAAAGGGCACTAGAACTTTTAATTTCCGTTCAAATGAGCCCTCTTACGATATTCTAGGACTACTGGATTGATACGATCACCCCTGGAAAAAAAACAAAAAAAATACAAATAAACACGCATCCGTGATCTTTCTTCTGACAAAAAATACAAAATTCCACATTTTTGCAGATAGGAGCTTGAAACTTCCGCAACAGGGTTTTCTGATACTCTAAATCCGATGGTGTGATTTTCATTAAAGTTCTATGACTTTTGGGAGGTGTTTCCCTCTTTTTTTCGCTTAACTTTTGAAGGGTAAAACTAAACTTAATGAAACTTATATATTTGAAATCAGCATACAAATTTGATTCTATTGATGTATCTATGGATATCCAAATTCCGGTTTTTAGAGTTTCGGTTACTATTGAGCCGGGTCGCTCCTTCTTATAGTTCGTTACCACGAGCTGTTTTATTAATATGGACGATTTACTTTGTTCAGAGCTAACAACAGGTTGTACAATACAAGCGTATGATGATGATATCTGTATAACAATATCTTATAAAGATGTCAATATCCTAAATCATACTACACAAAAAATATTTACACAGTTAGAAAAATGGGCAGATGAAAATAGATTAAATTTCGATGTTCATAAATGCAAAGCTATCATCTTTACGAAGAAAAGAGAAATCCCACAGATTAATCTTCAGTTTTAAAGCCATAGAATACCAATAAGTGATAAAGTGAGATACTTGGGCTTAATTCTGGATAGAAAATTACTATTAAATGATCATGTTGGAAGCAAAATAAGAGTCACCAAAGCAATATTCAACAAAATTGTTATGTGCCGCCAGAACCACTTGGGGTCGTAAACTACTTGCCCTAAGAAAATTATACAAAGCTGCTATTGAATCCACTATTTTATATGCAATACCTGTATGGCTCTCAGCGCTGAATAAAAAGAAAATTGTAAAAAAGTTAACTTCTGTCCAAAGAATTTCTATGGTTTTAATTTCCAAAGCTTTTTTATCCGCTAAAACTGAGACAATAACGGTTTAGCGGAATGCCATCCTATTGACTTTAGATCCAAAGAAATATCTTTCACCAAATATCTAAAGAGAGGAAGGCCTGATTACTGGCCACCCCTCAATAACTTAAATAACCCCAATTTAAAAGATCACTCACAATATACGGACTCGCAAGTAAAGTTTATATTTCGTAATTCCCTTTCTACTTCTATTAATTTAAATGCAATTCGGAAAAGCTTACATAAAAAGCTATATATGATCTGGTATGAGCTATTCTGCCAAGCTGTTAAGCCCTGGACCCTTCAGTTATTTACTGATCATACTGACCTTCTCCAAGTCACAAAAATTGCTCCTAACTATAAACTAACACAAATTGTAACTGACACTGTAATTCATTTTTATGTAGAATTAATAAAAGTAAGTGTTCCAATTGTGATTGTGGTGACGAGGAGACTTTACATCATTATCTTTTTGAGTGTAAATTTTTTGAAAATGAAAGAACTGAAATGCAACGTAAATTACAAGGTTTTTCTTACTCGACTACTTTTAATATTAATGTTATCTGGTTTATCAAAGAGGCTCGGTATGAGTAGTAAGAGAGGTGCTGATTTCAAATATACATGTACTTACACAAGCCTGAGGCATGAATATACAGTGTAGTCGAACCGGTACACTGACTTACCATGGGTCAGTCACCTATTACTACAAACGGTACTTGCCTTAGTAGACGGGTTTCTGCAAAGTGTTATAGGCTTCCTCGAGAGAATACAATTTAAAAAAAAAAAAAAAAAAAAAAAAAAAAAAAAAACACGTATCCATGATCTTTCTTCTGGCAAAAAAAATACAAATTCCATTCAAAACTGGTCAAACGTGTTAATAACCTGTAAGTTATAGCTATCTGATAACTCGTTCAGTATCGCATGTATTATTAGCGGTATCAATGGTATTTCATTTGCGTAAAGCTATCTCGATTTGCCAAAACTTTTATCATTCGCATAAAACTAACTCAATTTGCAAAAAAGGTATTCCATTTGCGTAACTCTGCTCTGAATGTCCTTAATGAGGATATAAATAATATAGAATGACATTGTGACTTGACCTAGCTTTACCTCTCCGGTATGGTCTGTATAATACACAAGTAACGTTTGAAAAGTATTGTCAATTTAAAATAGGATCTAACGTTCCCATCGTTCCCCCATTTCTGAGGGGTAGGGGAGGGTAGGAGCGGGGGAGGGGGAGTCAATTTTGGAGATTTCTGATAACAAGTACCATTCATTGCAATCGTAGCTCTATTTCGGCTCGTTTTAAATACTTCAGCTTGTCTATTCATTTGTGTTACATAAAAATCTTGAATCTGGAAAATTAAAAAATAAGTATTTAAACAAAATGTACAATGATGCTAATTAAAGTAAGGTAGGTTACACTCAGAATTGTTTGAATGAGGGTTCAGTTAAAGATGTCTCACTTGCACGAGGGATCAGATGTATGGGGGTTCACTTGCTTGTGGTTCAGTTACATGGTGCGTCAGTTACACTGGAACTCATACAACAACAATGGGACACACACAAAAGAGAAAAAATAAAAAAATAAGTATTTAAACAAAATGTACGATGCTGCTAATTAAAGAATAGTAGGCTACACTCAGAATTGTTTGCATGAGGGTTCAGTTAAAGAGGTCTCACTTGCACGAGGGTTCAGATGCATATGGGTTCACTTACTTGGGGTTCAGTTACACGGGGATTCAGTTACAATGGAACCCACACAAAAACAACGGGGCACACACAAAAGCCAAATTAGCCCAGTGGCCTATGAGAAATGATGGGTTGCATGGAGGGTTGAGTTGCACGAGGGTTCAGTTAAAGGGGGTACAGTTACACGGGGGTTTAGTTAAATTGGGTTGAGTTGCACGAGGGTTCAGTAGTACGAGAGTTCAGTAGCACGGGGGTTCAGTTGTACAGGGTTTCGGTTATACAGGGGTTCAGTTACATGGAGGGTTCAGTTGCACGAGGGTTCAGTTAGGGGTTCAGTTGCATGGGGGTTCAGTTACATGCGGATTCAGTTACATGGGGATTAGTTAAATGCGGTTGAGTTGCATAGCCTCATTGGAAAAAATTGGAGGGCATACTTAAACAGTTCTATTAAGAGCTATTTTTATGGAAATGGTTCATTTTTGAATTAAAACTATGCTTTTCAGACAGAAGATACACATTTGAATCAGAAAATGTGAAAATGTACACAATTGAAACAGAGAAGCGTGTTTTGACGATATTTTCTATAATTTGGTCTGAAAAATAGGAGTTCACGCTTAAAAAGTTCTATTAAGAGCTATTTTTATGGAAATGGTTCATTTTTGAACCAAAACCACGCTTTTCTGACTGAAAATATACATTATAATCAGAGAATCATGTATTGAAGATATTTTCTATAATTTCGTCTGAAAAATAGGAGTTCAAGCTTAAACAGTTCTATTAAGAGCTATTTTTATGGAAATGGTTCATGTCTTTAGCAAAGTTAGCCATAGCTAGTTGAAACTCTGCATAAATTTCTTCATTTTTAGCCTAATTGCGTAGGTAATAAAGGAAAATAGAACATAGTTTCTGATTTTGTGTGTTTTCGCAAGAAAATAGCTGGTCTTTAGCAAACTTAGCCGTGGCTAGTTGAAACTCTGCATAAATATCTTCATTTTTAGCTTAATTGCGTAGGTACTAAAGGAACATTGAACATTTTTTTCTGATTTTGTGTGTTTTCGCAAGAAAATAGCTGGTCTTTAGCAAACTTAGCCATAGCTAGTTGAAACACTGCATAAATATCTTCATTTTTTAGCCTAATTGCGTAGGTACTAAAGGAACATTGAACATTTTTTCTGATTTTGTGTGTTTTCGCAAGAAAATAACTGGTCTTTATCAAACTTAGCCATAGATAGTTTAAACTATGCATAAATATTTTCTTTTTTAGCCTAATTGCGTAGGTACTGAAGGAACATTGAACATTTTTTCTGATTTTGTGTGTTTTCGTAAGAAAATAGCTGGTCTTTAGCAAACTTAGCCATAGCTAGTTGAAACTCTGCATAAATATCTTCATTTTTAGCCTAATTGCGTAGGTACTAAAGGAACATTGAACATTTTTATGATTTTGTGTGTTTTTTGCAAGAAAATAGCTGGTCCTTAGCAAACTTAGCCATAGCTAGTTGAAACTCTGCATTAATATCTTCATTTTTTAGCCTAATTGCGTAGGTACTAAAGGAACATTGAAAATTTTTTCTGATTTTTTGTGTTTTCTCAAGAAAATAGCTGGTCTTTAGCAAACTTAGCCATAGCTAGTTGAAGCTCTGCATAAATATCTTCATTTTTAGTCTAATTGCGTAGGTACTACAGGAACATTGAACATTTTTCTGATTTTGTGTTTTTTTTGCAGGAAAATAGCTGGTGTTTAGCAAACTTAACCATAGCTAGTTAAAACTCTGCATAAATATCTTCATTTTTAGTCTAATTGCGTAGTTAATAAAAGAAAATTGAAAATTTTTTCTGATTTTGTGTGTTTTCGCAAGAAAATAACTGGTCTTTAGCAAACTTAGCCATAGCTAGATTAATCTCTGAAGAAATATATTCATTTTTAGCCTAATTGCGAAGGTACTAAAGGAACATTGAACAATTTTTCTGATTTTGTGCGTTTTCGCAAGAAAATAGCTAGTCTTTAGCAAACTTAGCCATAGCTAGTTGAAACTCTGCATAAATATATTCATTTTTAGCCTAATTGCGTAGCTACTAAATGAACATTTTTGTTGTATCTATTGGTATCAATATTCCGTTTTTTAGAGTTTCGGTTACTATTGAGCCTTACGTGCCTGAAATCATGAATTAGAATATTTAATTAGCTGTTTGGGTTTTCAGACATAGTTTTTTAGATGTTCATGGGTGTTAGGTTCCTGAAGGGTTTTATGACTCCTCCCTCCAATGAATTCAGATGTTCTTAGGACTCATCCCCCTAGCCATAACTCCATTCAACCTTGAGCGAAGATATAAAAGTTTTATGAAGTATTTTTCTACTTAACAACTACATTAGTAGCTTCCAAGATGATAGGACTGTATGACAAAGAATTTATCAGTTACCGAGAGTTCAATGACTCCTCCCCACAATGACATCCAGGGGTTTTATGACTCCTCCCCACAATGAATTCAGATGGTTTTAGGACTCATCCCCCTAGCCATAACTCCATTCAACCTTGAGCGAAGATATATTTTTTTTTGAGATTTTTTTTTTTAGAAAAAAAACACAACAACAAATGTTTACATAAAAATAGTACTTAGAGTTCACTCTTAAACATCCACAAACGATGGTCCCATGATATAGAATAGTTTTTACCATGTCTTATGGATTTATCACGATCAGGTATGTTCTTAGGTATCCACTGTACGAAGAACCTAACCTCGTCTTCAGGACGGTGATAACCCCCTTCAAATTTAGGACACTTAAACTCTTCTAGATTGAAAAGTGGAATCTATCTATCTATCTATCTATCTGTAGGTACATTGCCCTTTACGTAGAGCGCTTCAACCCCGAAAAAGCTGCAAATTTCACTGACTTCCTTCTGAACATTTCTCAGTTCCTGACCAGCATTATTAAGTGGCGTAATCACTCTATCGTAGAATCCCAGTCTGTTTGTATGACGTAATGTAGTACTCCACAAGCTTTTATCATACTCAAACATGTTATAGTTCACTATCCAATGATAACAGTCAATTTCTTCGAGTTCCATAGACAATAATAAAAACGCACATTCAAATATAACACCACCAGATGATTTTTTCAAACTGATAAATTCTGTGTCATGCAGTCCTATCATCTTGGAAGTTATTAATGTAGTTGTTAAGTTGAAAAATACTTCATCAAATTTTTATACCTTCGCTCAAGGTTGAACGGAGTTATGGCTAGGGGGATGAGTCCTAAATCCATCTGAATTCATTGTGGGGAGGAGTCATAAAACCCCTGGAAGTCATTGTGGGGAGGAGTCATTGAACTCTCGGTAACTGATATATTCTGTGTCATAGAGTCCTATCATCTTGGAGTTATTAATGTAGTTGTTAAGTAGAAAAATACTTCATCAAACTTTTATATCTTCGCTCAAGGTTGAATGGAGTTATAGCTAGGGGGATGAGTCCTAAAACCATCTGAATTCATTGGAGGGAGGAGTCATAAAACCCTTCAGGAACATAACACCCATAAACATCTAAAAAACTATGTCTGAAAACCCAAACAGCTAATTAAATATTCTAATTCATGATTTCAGGCACGTAAGGCTCAATAGTAACCGAAACTCTAAAAAACGTAAAATTGATACCAATAGATGCAACAAAAATGTTCCTTTAGTAGCTACGCAATTAGGCTAAAAATAAAGATATTTATGCAGGGTTTCAACTAGCTATGGGTAAGTTTGCTAAAGACAAGCTATTTTCTTGCGAAAACACACAAACTCAGAAAAAATGTTCAATGTTCTTTTAGTACCTACGCAATTAGGCTAAAAATGAAGATATTTATGTTGAGTTTCAACTAGCTATGGCTAAGTTTACTAAAGACAAGCTATTTTCTTGCGAAAACCACACAAAATCATAAAAAATGTTCAATGTTCCTTTAGTACCTACGCAATTAAGCTAAAAATGAAGATATTTATGCAGAGTTTCAACTAGCTATGGCTAAGTTTGCTAAAGACAAGCTATTTTCTTGCGAAAACACACAAAATCAGAAAAAAGTTCAATGTTCCTTTAGTACCTACGCAATTATGCTAAAAAATGAATATATTTATGTAGAGTTTCAACTAGCTATGGCTAAGTTTGCTAAAGACTAGTTGTTTTTCTTGCAAAAAACACACAAAATCAGCAAAAATGTTCAATGTTCCTTTAGTACCTTCGCAATTAGGCTAAAAATGAAGATATTTATGCAGAGTTTCAACTAGCTATGGCTAAGTTTGCTAAAGACCAGCTATTTTCTTGCGCAAACACAAAAAATCAGAAAAATGTTCAATGTTCCTTTAGTACCTACGCAATTAGGCTAAAAAATGAAGATATTTATGTAGAGTTTCAACTAGCTATGGCTAAGTTTGCTAAAGACCAGATATTTTCTTGCGAAAACACACAAAATCAGAAAGAATTTTAAATGTTACTTCAGTACCTACGCTATTAGGCTAAAAATGAAGATATTTATGTAGAGTTTCAACTAGCTATGGCTAAGTTTACTAAAGATAAGCTTTTTTCTTGCGAAAACACACAAAATCAGAAAAAATGTTCAATGTTCCTTTAGTACCTACGCAATTAGGCTAAATATTAATATATTTATGCAAAGTTTCAACTAGCCATGAATAAGTTTGCTAAAGACCAGCTATTTTCTTGCGAAAACACACAAAATCACAAAAGATGTTCAATGTTCTTTTAGTACCTATGCAATTAGGCTAAAAATGAAGATATTTATGCAGAGTTTCAACTAGCTATGGCTAACTTTGCTTAAGACATGAACCATTTCCATAAAAAAAGCTCTTAATAAAACTTTTAAGCGTGAACTCCTTTTTTTCAGACGAAATTATAGAAAATATCGTCAAAACACACTTCTCTGTTTCAATTGTTTACATTTTCACATTATCTGATTCAAATGTTTATCTTCAGTCAGAAGAGCATAGTTTCAATTCAAAAATGAACCATTTCCATAAAAATAGCTCTTAATAGAACTGTTTAAGTATGCCCTCCAATTTTTTTCCAATGAGACTATGCAACTCAACCGCATTTAACTAATCCCCATGTAACTGAATCCGCATGTAACTGAACCCCCATGCAACTCAACTCCTAACTGAACCCTCGTGCAACTGAACCCTCCATGTAACTGAACTCCTGTATAACCGAAACCCTGTACAACTGAATCCCCGTGTTACTGAACTCTCGTACTACTGAACCCTCGTGCAACTCAACCCAATTTAACTAAACCCCCGTGTAACTGTACCCCCTTTAACTGAACCCTCGTGCAACTCAACCCTCCATGCAACCCATCATTTCTCATAGGCCACTGGGCTAATTTGGCTTTTGTGTGTGCCCCATTGTTTTTGTGTGGGTTCCATTGTAACTGAATCCCCGTGTAAATGAACCCCAAGCAAGTGAACCCCCATGCATCTGAACCCTCGTGCAAGTGAGACCTCTTTAACTGAACCCTCATGCAAACAATTCTGAGTGTAGCCTACTATTCTTTAATTAGCAGCATCGTACATTTTGTTTAAATACTTATTTTTTCTTTTTTTGGCTTTTGTGTGTGCCACATCGTTTTTGTATGGGTTCCATTGTAACTGAATCCCCATGTAACTGAACCCCAAGCAAGTGAACCCACATGCATCTGATCCCTCGTGCAAGTGAGACCTCTTTAACTGACCCCTCATTGCTTTTGTGTGTGCTCTGATTATAATGTATATTTTCAGTCAGAAAAGCGTGGTTTTGGTTCAAAAATGAACCATTTCCATAAAAATAACTCTTAATAGAACTTTTTTAAGCGTGAACTCTTTTTTTTCAGACTAAATTATAAAAGATATCGTAAAAACACACTTTTCTGTTCCAACTGTTTACATTCTCACATTATCTGATTTAAATGTTTATCTGCAGAAAGAAGACCGTAGCTGCATTTCAAAAATAAACCATTTCTATTAAAATAGCTCTTAATAGAACTTTTTATGTGTGACCTCCAAATTTTTATAATGACACTATGCAACTCAACCGCATTTGACTAATACCCATGTAACTGAATCTGCATATAACTGAATCCTCCTGTAACTGAACCCCTAACTGAACCCTCGTGCAACTGAGCCCTCCATGTAACTGAACCCCTGTATAACCGATACCCTGCACAACTGAACCCCCGTGCTACTGAACTCTCGTGCTACTGAACCCTTGTGCAACTCAACCCAATTTAACTAAACCCCCGTGTAACTATACCCCCTTTAACTGAACCCTCGTGCAACTCATTCCTCCATGCAACCCATCATTTCTCATAGGCCACTGGGCTAATTTGGCTTTTGTGTGTGCCCCATTGTTTTTGTGTGGGTTCCATTGTAACTGAATCCCCGTGTAACTGAACCCCAAGCAAGTGAACCCCCCTGCATCTGAACCCTCGTGCAAGTGAGACCTCTTTATCTGAACCCTCATGCAAACAATTCTGAGTGTAGCCTACTATTCTTTAATTAGCAGCATTGTACATTTTGTTTAAATACTTATTTTTTGATTTTTTGGCTTTTGTGTGTGCCCCATTGTTTTTATGTGGGTTCCATTGTAACTGAATCCCCGTGTAACTGAACCCCAAGCAAGTGAACCCCCATGCATCTGAACCCTCGTGCAAGTGAGACCTCTTTAACTGACCCCTCATTGCTTTTGTGTGTGCTCTGATTATAATGTATATTTTCAGTCAGAAAAGCGTGGTTTTGGTTCAAAAATGAACCATTTCCATAAAAATAACTCTTAATAGAACTTTTTAAGCGTGAACTCCTTTTTTTCAGACGAAATTATAAAAAATATCGTCAAAACACACTTCTCTGTTTCAATTGTGTACATTTTCACATTTTCTGATTCAAATGTGTATCTTCAGTCAGAAAAGCATAGTTTCAATTCAAAAATGAACCATTTCCATAAAAATAGCTCTTAATAGAACTTTTTAAGTATGCCCTCCAATTTTTTCCAATGAGACTATGCAACTCAACCACATTTAACTAATCCCCATGTAACTGAATCCGCATGTAACTGGACCCCCTTGCAACCGAACCCCTAACTGAACCCTCGTGCAACTGAACCCTCCATGTAACTGAACCCCTGTATAACCGAAACCCTGTACAACTGAATCCCCGTGCTACTGAACTCTCGTACTACTGAACCCTCGTGCAACTCAACCCAAGTTAACTAAACCCCCGTGTAACTGTACCCCCTTTAACTGAACCCTCGTGCAACTCATCCCTCCATACAACCCATCATTTCTCATAGGCCACTGGGCTAATTTGGCTTTTGTGTGTGCCCCATTGTTTTTGTGTGGGTTCCATTGTAACTGAATCCCCGTGTAACTGAACCCCAAGCAAGTGAACCCCCATGCATCTGAACCCTCATGCAAGTGAGACCTCTTTATCTGATCCCTCATGCAAACAATTCTGAGTGTAGCCTACTATTCTTTAATTAGCAGCATTGTACATTTTGTTTAAATACTTATTTTTTTATTTTTTGGCTTTTGTGTGTGCCCCATTGTTTTTATGTGGGTTCCATTGTAACTGAGTCCCCGTGTAACTGAACCCCAAGCAAGTGAACCCCCATGCATCTGAACCCTCGTGCAAGTGAGACCTCTTTAACTGAACCCTCATGCAAACAATTCTGAGTGTAGCCTACTATTCTTTAATTAGCAGCATTGTACATTTTGTTTAAATACTTATTTTTTGATTTTTTGGCTTTTGTGTGTGCCCCATTGTTTTTATGTGGGTTCCATTGTAACTGAATCCCCGTGTAACTGAACCCCAAGTAAGTGAACCCTCATGCATCTGAACGCTCGTGCAAGTGAGACCTCTTTAACTGAACCCTCATGCAAACAATACTGAGTGCAGTCTACTATTCCTTAATTAGCATCATCTTACATTTTGTTTAAATACTTATTTTTTTCATTTTCCATATTCAAGATTTTTATTTAAAACAAATGAATAGATAAGCTGAAGTATATAAAACGAGCCAACATAGAGCTAGGATCGCAATGAATGGTACTTGTTATCAGAAATCTCCAAAATTGACTCCCCCTCCCCCTATCCTACCCTCCCCTGCCCCTCAGAAATGGGGGAACGAAGGGAACGTTAGATCCTATTTTAAATTGACAATACTCTTCAAACGTTACTTGTGTATTATACAGACCACATCAGAGAGGTAAAGCTAGGTCAAGTCACAATGTCATTCTATATTATTTATATCCTCATTAAGGACATTCAGAGCAGAGTTACGCAAATGGAATACCTTTTTTGCAAATTGAGTTAGTTTTACGCGAATGATAAAAGTTTTGGCAAATCGAGATAGCTTTACGCAAATGAAATACCATTGATACCGCTAATAATACATGCGATACTGAACGAGTTATCAGATAGCTATAACTTACAGGTTCCTATAACACGTTTGACCAGTTTGATTGGAATTTGTATTTTTTTTTGCCAGAAGAAAGATCATGGATACGTGTTTTTTTTTTTTTTTTTTTAATTTTTTTTTTTTTTTTAACTGGTATTTTTTTCAAGGAAGCCCATAACACTTTGCAGAAGCCCGTCTGCTAAGGCAAGTACCGTTCGTAGTAATAGGTGACTGACCCGTGGTAAGCCAATGTACCGGTTAGACTACACTGTATATTCATGCCTCAGGCTTGTGTAAGTACATGTATATTTGAAATCAGAACCTCTCTTACTACTGGTATGCCGTTTTGGAATACTTGAACCGAACAAAGAGACTAGATATTGTATAATTTTTTTTTCTTCTTCTTCTTCCTTTTCCCTTTCATTTTCTTACTATTAAGTGTTAATAAACGTTGTCAACTTACTGTTTTTCCTTGTTTTTTTTTATTGTGGGGTTTAGTATTTTGCTCGTGTTTTTCAGTCTTTGTTATTTTATGCTGTATTTTGCAGACTAGATAGTGAAATACTCTGTACGGGTTTAATCACTTAATAAAATCATTCATTCATCCTTTAAGAACGACTCCTGAAACCCAAGGGCCGTTGAATTTGAATGAGCAGCATAAAAAAAAACTTTAAGACTTTAGCGTAAAGAACAAGGGACTGAGGACGGTGTAGCCACTCTTATATACGGGATATTTTCTACCCGTTTTAAGTTTTAATGCTGCTCCTTGCTTTCAGTTGAAAAGACTTGTTTTTCTATTTAATAATAGACTAAAGAAATAAGAAGAGTAAATAAGAAAAATCCTTATAGCTTCGCTTTGGCCCTTCACAAGCTAGTTCAAAAGTATGTTTTTGAAAATTTCAGCAAAAGTATTTTAATGAATGAAGTAAAATTTTTGAAAGTGTAAACCCAAAGTAGCTATTTCGAGAAATAATTTGAATAAAGAAAATACCGCCTGATATTATTGCTCTAAAGAGCATTACGGGAGATCTTGATCTAAACTCCAATGACTTGTTTGGGGTACTCGTATGAATTACCCTATATCAAACAATTAACTATATGATAATTCTGATCCAATCCCTCTTTCCTATAGTGAAATATATACAAGGGTGGGTCCAGGACTTTTGGGGGGGGGGGCAAAATAGGTTGTTCGGATAAATTTGCGTTAGGAGCAAGTTTAATTCACGCAAAATTGCATTAATTAAGTAAATTACACTACTTTAGACTACGTTAGGGGGTGCATGCCCCCTCGCCCCTGGATCCACCACTGATAGGATATAATGAAAGATAGGTTTGAGATAGACAGGCCACGTTTTTCGGACGAAGTATGACAGATTACCAATGATAATGCTTCTAGGCCATCTATCGGGGACCACCAAAAGTCAGGCAATCCTGATTGGGAAGAAGTTATAAGAAATGACTTAAGGAATTTGGAACTTCGTTGTACGGGTAAAGAGTAAGGCTTGGGATAGACTAGGGTGGAGGAAGAGTGTCACAGCTGTGCAGCAATCATTTGATTATGCAAGAGACCCTAAAAAAAGGAAATTTATAAAGTTTCTTGAAAGTAAAAATACTTAATCCCTTTTTAAATAAAAATTCAGCCAGCTTTGTGGTCAGCAGAAATACATTCCATCATGTAAATGCTTTCATTTTATATTTCCAGCTCATTTCTTTTAGAAATGAGTGTGTTTTCCTTCTAACAGTCCACGTCAGTATGCAATTTTAGATGTTTAGAATAGTTTGCTTATGAACAAATTTTACTTTTTAATGTTTAGGGTGTAGGCTAAGAAGAACACAATTAATAAAAAAAAACTTATAAAATATAAAGACTAAATAATAAAATATGTAACACGCATTAAGAAAAAGATATAAAAATATAAAGTTTTAATAAACATAAAATACATGTAATATATACGTTATATATGTAATATACGTAATATATGTAAAATAAAGAAAAGAAATAAAATTCACTGTACAAAAAAGCTCTCTTCACATTTTAAAGCTCTCTCTACTTTCCTTACTTATTACTTTTATTTTCATGTCATTTTTTCTTCTTTTTTCTAAATACTTAAGACGGCACCCTGGAAGTCATTATCTTTTGCCTTTTTCTTCCATATCTTTTTTTTTAACTTGCTGAAAATCACCCAAGTTGAGTTTTCTTGATGATTTTCGATTTTTTGTGTCTGTTTGTCTTCTTCCTATTTTTCCTATTCTTCCTATTTTCCGTCATTGAGAAAACGAGAGAAAACTAGAGAATTGGACGTGATGACTATGGCTGAATGCATACTAGGTGATATAATTCAGTCATGGATTCCAAATTTACTCTAAGAAATCTTATATTTATATTTGACAAACATTCGGAACTTTCTAGAACCCAAGAAAACTTTGCCAAATCAAGCACTAGGACGTAGAACCTGTAACAATGCCCCTAAGATGTGGCGATACAGAACAAAAACCCTCCATATTCCGCTCTTGTCGTATTCCGGATTGCATCATTCAGTTTGTTCTATATTCTATCTTTTTTACGAAACTTCCATCATTGACGGTCATTTGCTCTGTACGCATGCCCAAAAATAACAGCCAATCAGAATTCAAGATAAGTTAACCATGAATCAAAATATATAGTGAGTAGTTTTCTGAAATTACACTAGTTATTAGAAATATTTCGTCTGTTAATGATTGATGAAAGCGAAATGTCGAAATTTATTATCGCAATAACATGCGTCTTCCTATTTTGTGCTGTTCAACGACGATCAGTTGTAAGTGAATTCTAACTCATCTAAGGCAGGTACATAAATAGGAATTTATTTCGAGGAAGGTTGGGTGAGTAAGTTTTTACAAAAAACTTTTCATTTGGGGGGATGAACCCGGGCCGTAGTTGCCCTCCACTGCCTACGTTTCTGATCTTAGGTAGGCCTAATTGTTTTCCAGATTTGCAAAAGGGATATACGAACTCAGTCTAGAAAATTTTACGGTAATGTTGTGCAAACATTCTCCTTCTAAACTAGTCACAATAAAAATAAAAGAGTGGTACTATTCTATTTTACATTCAAAAATTCTACTTTAGTTGCTTTTGGCTATCTTGGAAAGGGGTTGGGTTAGGAAAATGAAACTTTCAGGGATGGATCTACATGCTAAGGTATGTCCCGGGAAGGTACTTTGAAGTACCTACCTCCACTCCCCCCTCTATATAATGGTAAATTACTGCACATTACTAGTTGTTTTAGCTCACATTTCATCCTATATTACTATCATAATTATAAATCACTGCTTACCTTACACAACTTCAGCTTTTAACCTTATTCATTAAAATATATTCCAGAATCCTATTTTCCTTTAACAGTCCATCCCTTTAACTTATTTATTATCATGGAACCCGTTTGTGATATCGCAACTTTGCTTATCATAACCCCTTTTAACAGTAGCATGCAGGTGCCATGGGGTAAAAGACAACTCTGTATCACAGTTCATATAATTATCCAGTATGATCATTCCCTATCTCACCCATTATAAAAACCCGGACCGGGGTGCGAGTGCTCCGGAGAACGTTTTTTGCAGATATAAATATAAGCGAAGTCAGATCTTTTCAAGGGTAGACAATTCAGACCGCGATCTAATAACGGAAATAAGCTAAACCATGCTATTACAACTAATGCAACTTGTTGGGTACAGTCGGAAACCGACAAGACCACTTTCTCGCTAGTGCAGAAATAAGTGGGTGAAGCTTTTTGTTCACCCTACGAACGTCGACCAGATATAATCCTTGATAAGCTTACTGGATAATTTTATGAACTGTGCTCTGTATTGATAAGCCATTTTAACTTTATTAATTAGGGAAAGGATTTGACAAGAGATAGGCCAGTAAAAAAAATCCAAATTATTTTTAGAGGACAAATTATGTTATGAGAAGATGTTTTTATTTTTATAGGTCCATGCGCTCATGAAGCTTTTTAAATATTTCTGAAGCACTAATTGATAGAGCGCTACAAACATCAGAATTGACTTTAGAAGGCAAGTTGTGTCATGGGAAGGTGTTTTTGAAATCCCCCTCCCCAAAACTCAAAAATTTCTAAAATTCTACTTAAGAAGCTTTTTAAATATTTCTAGAGCACTAATAGATAGAGCGCTACAAATACCAGAATCGACTTCAGAGGACAAATTATGTTAGGGGAAGATGTTTTTGAAATCCCCCCTCCCCCCCCACTCAAATTTTTCCAAAATTCTGCTTTAGAAGCTTTTTTAAATATTTATAAAGCGCTAAGACATAGAGCGCTACAAACATCAGAATCAACCTTAGAGGAAGAATTGTGTTATGGGAAGATGTTCTTGAAATCCCCCTTCCCCCCAAACTCAATTTTTCCAAAATTCTACTTTAGAATCTTTTTTAAATATTTTTAAAACACTAAGACATAGAACGCTACAAACAGCAGAATCGACTTTAGAGGAGAATTTGTGTCATGGGAAGATGTTTTTGAAATCCCCCTTCCCCCAAACTCAAATTTTCTAAAATTCTACTCTAGAAGCTTTTTCAATATTTCCAAAGCACTAACAGATAGCGCGCTAAAAACATCAGAATCGACTTTAGAGGCCAGAATATGAATATTGCTTTGGCCTACATGACAAGTCTATGCCCATCTGAATTCTGACAAAAAAATCCTTAATTTTGAGTTTTCAATATCTTTTTCATTGGCTTTTTAAAACTACAATTCCTGTTATTTCAATAGAATTCTAAGCCATATAAAAGTTTCTTTCCTAAATTTCTTTTTTTTTACCTTAATTTTATATAGATTTCTTATTCTATATTTAAATATTCTATACTTAAACCAAGCGTCATGGTTTCTTTTCTGCCCCCTTCCTCTCAGCCACTGCTTACGCGCCTCATCTGAGGTCATATTTTGTGTGTTGCAAAGACGGTATTGATATAGAGTAGCGTATTATTACACTCGATTGATCAACTCCCTCAAATCTGACGATTAAAATTCAAAGTAGACTTTCAAATTATAAGGGTAAATACAGTCATGTCCGCAGGAGAATTAGAAGAGAGGACTTTTGGGCTCCCAACTGATCTTGTTTTGTTTGGGGAGAGTTTTTTCCCCAAACAAAATAATTCTTTGTGCGTGCCTGGGTACGTTTAATTCTATGAATGTTGACGTCCTCCCCCCCCCCACCTCGTCCTCTGTGTGCATTTGCAGCCCAGTTTTAAATTGCCATGTAAAATTTGACATTAATCGGACGTAGCATGTATTGCATTCACATATGTTCATACTCAAGTTGTCTGTCATGTCTAAATGTCGTGCCCTCGTACTTCACACCTCTATAATAGTGGCCAGAAGTTGTTTGCTAAGCTATTCTCAAATGGAAAATCAGTTGAGCGAGGTAAATTAGGGGGATGAAAGTTTGACCGAACATACATTGCCCTGCTAATCCTCCTAGTGAGGACATCTGAGCGAACGATGACAATTGTAACAGTGAAATCCTAGATAAGTCCTTTAGGTGGGACGCCGAAAAAATTATGGCTCCCCTTCAAAGGGTTGCGTTGAGTTTTTCGTAGGGATAACAAGTTAAAGTAGCTGTTATACCTTCAAGTGCTCCACAAATAGTTCTTTATTCGTTTAATTGTATCCTCCTTTTATTGGCAGGTGTGTCTTTTTTTTTATGTGAATCTATATTAATGTACTCTGTTTTTTTTTAATTACATCTAGTTTGCAAACGGCTGATATGCTTTTACATACACACCATAAAAAAATCTGTCTTGTACATTATATATCTAATGTGAATTCAATTTAATTATACCTGATAATCGTAATGTAATTTAATGTACCTTCTGTGTACCTAGAGGTATATCTTCCCGTTCATGTTTTTCTGTTTTTTATAGAGGTACGCGGAAATGGAATAGTTTGAATAGTGATATTAAGACTATTGGTGACCCCAATATTTTTAGAAAAATCATTAAGGAACTGCTTTTTGCTGAATATGAGTTTTGACTGATTAATTATTTATTGTGGGGGTTTTGTTGATATGATGTTCCCAGAGGAAGTATAATACATGATATTATTTTGTATTTATTGTTTAGTGTGATGGTATTAGTGGTGTCGGTGGCCAAGTATTCTTTGTTTTAAGGATTTTGTTTTCTTTACCTCCCCCACGGACAAGCTTTGCTTTTTAGGGGAGGCAGCAATAATTTTTTGTTGATATGTTTTTTTTTCAATAAATCCTTCTTCTTCTAAAATGTAAAGTAATATTCTTTATAAAGAAAAATTTATGTTTTCAAGCCGCATTAAGGGAAATTAAATACAAATAATTTTTCATGTCGCCAATTCTTGTCTTATTTAGTATAGGCTCTGAGCCTCCCTCCCCCACACATATCCTTGTATACAGCTGTGTTGGCCTTAGAAGGCTTAATTCTGCAATAAGCTGATAGTAGTAGCAGCCGTGCTATCATATTTTTTTACGAGTAAATTATCTTTTAGCAGCACCAGGATACAGATTCAAAGGTTCTGGATAAACTCCTGACAAAAGTACAATTGCTCTCATTTTAACAAGTTAATCATTTTCTGTTTGTGATTTATCGAAACAGTTTTGTTTCGGATTATTGAAAATACATTTGTTGAACCGTTACGAAACATTACGTGCTACTGAGAACGGGGCCACCTGAGCAAACAGGTGAATTGGGGGGGGTTTATTAACTCTCCTAAAAGCATAAAAAGCTAAATTTGTCGACAGGCATAGCATAGTACGCGATCTTTTTGTATGTGAGATTTTTACAATTATTTCTATAATTTCTTTTATATTTCCGTAGGACATAGCTATTCTTAATCTTTTTTGAAATTCTGCTCGCCCCTTCCCCCGAAACAAGATTCAGCGTAAATGCTTATTTGAGTAGACGACAAAATATGTCAAAAGATTTCTGGAAACATGAATAAATGTCAATCTGGTTAAAAACTAAGATGTAATAGATCGAAATCGAATCAATTAGCAGTGAATGTATTTTATTGTTATTTTCCATCGGAAATTCTCTATAAGAATCTATAACGATCTAAAAGAGACGAAACATGAATAATGGGCCATTTGGTTAGCTACTACGATATAATGGATCAAAGTCGAAACAACTATCACTCCACATGTCTGTATTTGTCTCTGTAGTTTTTTTTTTTTATATCTCTGCTAACAAATGTCTTGTATGTCATTATATAGCATGGGCGCCCATAAGGGGGGGGGAGGGCTGGGATCCAGCCCCCCCCCTGGATGAATGACGCTACCTTATATTTGGTATAATTTAAAAAATATTTTCCCCAAAATAAGTTTAAGAGCTCCATTAAGCCAAAAATGGGCAGAGATGAAGTCGAGTAATCGTCCAAGCGTAAGACAACCACAAATCACTATCAATAAATGAATGAAACTCAAAACGAACAGAAATTAGAATAAATAGCCGAGTCAAACTCGAACCGAGCAAAACAATATTAGTAGGGCTGATAACCCCCATGCCTTCTCAAGACTAGAACATAATTTGGGCTTTACAGAAAACAAAATGTGATTAAATGTTTTCACTTTTTTACTTAAACAAATACAAACAATTTTAATCTTTAAGGAATAAATATAAGTATAGCTATATTAAACTGAAAATCCACAGTCATTTTTTTTTTTTTTTTTTTTTTTAAGTAAAGCCTAAATTGTGTTCCGGCCTTGAGAAGGCATGGGGGTTGTCAGCCCTAGTAATGCTAATTTTTGCTTTTTTAAATTCTGTTCGTTTTTTATTGACATAGTCATTGTCATAAAAAAAATTATAGCTTTTTGTTCTATAAGAATCCTTGCAAAGACAAGACGTGATGTGAATTGCCTGCCTAGATAAACCGGTTTAAAGCGAACTATGAGTGTTGCAAGCGATAATGGCAAGTATGTTTCTTCGCCTGTTTTGAACTTTATCCAAGTGAATTTTGAAGCGGGAATTGACGACGATATCATCGTGAGTCATGCGGTTGATTTTTTCGAGAATTTGGCTGTTTCAACTGCAAAGATTGAACTTTATTCAGCTACAGTTCCAGATGACTGTTGTCCTAAGCGCGTTGGCAATAAAGCAATTAGAAACAATATCAGAGATATGATTGATTTAATCTGGAAATGTGATTCTGAGAACATAACTATTCCTATTTATGTGATTTGACTTCCAATCGAAGTTCCTATCATACCGGCTGTAGCATATTTAAGCATAGCTATCAAGATTAATAAAATTGACCGAACTCTAGAAGTTATTGATTCTAAGCTCACAAATTATGATATGAATTTCCCGGCATTACCTACTGTCCCCGCGAATGATAATCTAGCCACAGTTGTTATCTCGAATGTGCCTAAGGTTTTGAATAACCCAGCAAAACGTAGAGAGGTAAATGACAAGATCTCCGGTCATGAGGCAATTAGCAGCATACGGTCGTCAAACGATAAACTTGTTGTAAGAATCGATAATGTGGCCGTGAATGATTTTTGCAAGGCTGTGCCCTCAGTTTTAGCGAACTCTAAAGCCAAACTTATCTAAAAGAATTATTTTGGTCTATTAAAGGGTATAGGCACTGATTATGATATCTCTCGCCTTATTGAATACCCTGGAGTCTCTGACGTAACAAGGCTTGGAACTTCCCATGCACTCAGAATTTCGTTTGTAGATGTTGCAACTAAGATCAATGCCATTAAAACTGGATTGAAAGTTGATTATGACTTTTTGCGCGTTTTGAGTATCTTCTGATCCTGCGTTGTTGCCATACATGCCGTTCTCCTGACCACGTAGTTGCCAATTGCAGAAGCCAAGTCTTGAAATGCTCCCGATGCTCTGATCCCCACGAATCGGCAAAGGACTCTCCCTGTCAGTTGTCCCCTAAATGTGCTAACTGTGGTGGAGACCATGTGTCATATAGTTTGCGATGTTTCAAGTTGCGTGCTATTGCTACCAAAGGTATTGCCAAATGATATCTTTGCCTATCTCTATTTGTTCTTTTAATATTAATGGGACGAAAGATAAGGACTTGTATTGATAATCTTCTTGATACATTTGATGTAGTCCTGTTTCAAGAACATTTATTGCCGGCTGTGAGCGTAAATTTCATTCGACGTAGCCCCGGCCACATTGTTTTTTCTACAAATGCCCGAAGAACTCGTGGTCGTCCCTCCGGTGGGTTGGCTTGCGTGCTGAATCGGAAACCCTCTTCCCTTTCCCCACAGTGTTACGGATCTGATGATATTTATTTAGCCGTCAGGATTGGTGATCTTGTACTAGTCAATGTTTATTTGCCGCATAACAAGAATAATCTTGCGTCATTCACCCATTTTGTTAAAGCATGCAAAAAATTGGAAAATTTGGTATCGGGTATTGAGAAACTCGGTTATGATTCGCTACTAATGGGTGACATGAACTGTCAAATGACAATGTCATCCCCCCCGATCCGATCCATTGCTCTAGTGCCTCCCACCTTGTTTCTGGGTTCTGACAAAAAATTTTTCATTTGCTTACATACATGCCAGTGGCTCCCGGTCTAACCTTGACCACTGTGTATGTTCTGCTGGTGTTACAACTTCAACTGTCCGCGTTGATGAAGATGAAAGAGATTATGACCACATACCCATATCTCTGTGTGTGTCAGTAACATCTAAACTAGTAATAAATGCTCCCCAGTCCGTAGAAAAAAAGTGGTTTCAACGGCGAAATTGGAATCGATGTGATTGGCCTCTATATGTGGCCACGCTTGCAAGCCTGCTGAGTACCATTAATGTGCCTTATAATCCTCCTCTGTTGCGGAGTTACCTCACCCAGTGCTCGTTTGCAATTGAATACGTATTATCATCAAATCATTTTATGTTTGAAAAAAACCGAACAAGTAGCTGTCCCAATTGAATGTATTCGGTCCAACACGCGAAAGTTTGTTTGGAATTATGACCCTCTTTTGAAAAAAGTAAAAAAGCAGGCCAAGCAATGGTTACGGATTTGGATTGCTTGTGGGCGTCCCTCTCGTGTTACTGTTTTTGATATTAAACATAAAACAAAAACGGCTTATAAAAGACAACTACAGTCCATCCGTGAAGCTGGAGTTAATTTTCTAAACAGTTCGAAAGAGTGGAAGTTTGTGACGAATTCTTCTAAGTTTACTGATCATAAGAGTGATAATATTCCGCATTCAGCTTGGATCCAACATTATTCTAATATTTTTTCCCGTGTTAATGTTGTAGTACATAGCCGATAGTTTCAATTCCTTGCTAAGTGCCTTCCTGAAAAAATGCAACAAAAGCACGTCCCTTCTGAGTCAGCTGATATAATTACTGATTCGATTAGGCGCCTGAAGTCTCAGTCTCTTGATATTGATGGCATAAGTGTTTTTCATTTACGAAGAGATTCTCGGGAACTAATCAAACATTTGCAGCTACTTTTTCCAATGTGTCTTTGCTGTTCTTTAGTGCCTGATAGTTTCCTATGTGGTACTGTTACCTCAATTGTAAAGAGAGGAAAAGATGTAAATAAATGTGATTCTTATAGGCCTATAACTGTCGCCTGCAATATTAGCAAACTTTTTGAATATGTGCTTCTTCCTTATATTATTGATTTTGTGAATTATGATGCTAATCAGTTTAGATTTAGAAAGGGGATTTCTTGTCAACATGCACATCGGGTGCTTGCTCTCCTTTTAAGGATGCACAAACGAAAGGTCAATCATTACATATATGTGCTTTAGACAAATCTAAAGCTTTCGACAGTGTTGTGCACCCTCAGGCTTTTTATTCTTTACATCAGCTTGGTATAAACCCATCGATTATTTCTCTGCTACGCTTTTGGTATTCGAATTCATATGTGAGATTGAAATCGAATGGATGTGCTTTTGGAAATATTCCTGTTAAATGCGGGGTTAGGCAAGGAGGAGTTCTTTCGCCTCATATTTTTAATGCTTGTATTTCGAGTGTGATTAATAAGATTCCCTCCAGTTGTTTTTTTGGTTTTTCGGAAGTGTCTTGTTTAGCATATGCTGATGACCTCCTCCTGATTAGTCGTTCCAAAAGGAGGCTTGAACGGAATGTTAGCATGGTTGGATCTATGCTTAGTGAAATAGGCCTATCATTAAATACTTTGAAATGTGAATATTTACTCTTCAACGCTGTTAATCCCGCTGCTACTTCCCTTGCTTGCTACAACTTTACGGTACCTAGTGTCCCTGTTATTAAATGGTGGTATTTCCATTTGTGAATCCGTAGGAAGCATCCGGCGTAAATTTATTTGTGATTCGAAGGATAAGCTTAAAGCTGGTTATGGGAAAATAGTTGCAAACCGTGGACGTTTTAATAGGCATGGTCTTGCTAAACTTTACTGTAGTTTCTGTGAATATGCGATTTTATCTTCTTCTGGGCTGTACCCGCTTTTTACTAAGCACGATCTGAAACAAAGGAAGATTAATTATTTTAGGTACTGTAAGTTCCTATTATATTTGCCACTTGCTGTGAGCAATAGGCGCCTTGTTGGTCGTTATGGTGCAACAGCAATTCTGTCCTCGCTTGAAATGGTGCAAGCGAAGATCAGTCAGGATGCTAGTTTTCGGTTGGGCCCATATCACAGTCTTATCCGTTTTATTATTAGTGATTATATTTGTGGTTAGATTGTCGTTGTTCTTTTTCTTTTTTTTGTGTTTGTATTACTCCACTATTTTACATTATTGTACAGTGGGTTATAAATAAAATAATAATAATAATAATAGTTTGGCTTGCTATTTGTATGTTGGGAAAAACTTTTTCAACAATTTTTAATTCTGACACAAATAGTATTTTTTAATTGAATTTTAGTCCTCCTCAAGTTGAACTGAAAAAATAAAACTTAATATCAGTCCCAAAAGATTCTGTCTATGCTCTCTGACAACCTGTATACTCTTACACTCTATTTATTTGTTTAAATTGTAAGAGCGGATGTAGTAACAGTAGTAGCCCCAAAAGCTTCAACTTAATACCCCCAGTTGTTCTCGATACATTGCTGAAGTGTCTTATTGGCAACCGCAAACACAACGCTTTTTTATTTAGTTTTAAAGTAGCATTTCGTTAAGTAGCATAATGGGCCAATTGTATAATTGTGGGGGTTGACATGCCCAATATCTCTATCGGCATAGTTGCTGTACCGGTCTATTATGCTGAGCAAAATAGTTCTCTCAAAATTTTGACTACATGTGTTTGGGAAATAAATCGGATTGAGGCGGGCTGATTGCCCTCCAATCTCTTTTTACTCTTTGAAAGGACACTAGAACTTTTAATTTTGAACCGAATTAGCTTCTTTAAATGTTTCAATTATATTTCTAGCTATTATAGAGTGGTGCTGCCTATGCCATTGCTTATATGCCTTTTTGAAAACCTGTACGCATACAGTTTTTTCGTTTAATCGGAACTCCCCCTAAATGCTTCCTAAAAGTTTCACTTTAATACTCTTAGCGTCATTAGTTACAGTAACTGTAGTGGTAGTATTAAAAGTATACACTTGGTGCCTTCTGGCTAGTTCAAAATCCCCTACAGCTTACTCTTAAATGTCTAACTTATAAGTTATTCTTGAGATATTACTTTGTCACCTTTTTAAAAGTCCATATGCTCATAGATTGTTTTGATTTAGTTCAACGTCCGCCTAAATATTTATTATGTTTGTTTACTGAATACGTATTTATATTCTCTTTGGACTATTGGCTACAGAATGGCTATCTCACAATTTCGATCGAGTGTGTTTGGGGAAAAGAGGATATTAGAGAGGGGAGGGGGCTATTTTCTCTCCATCATGCTTGACTCTTAAAATGGAACTAAAACTATACATTTCTAATCAAATGAACCTCCTCTAAAGTTCACAAGATCACCCCTTCATAAAAACCTTACATGCCCCTGAGGCATAACTTACTACCCTTACTCCCATGCTCGGGGGTTTATGTCAACCCCAAAGGCCGCGTTATGATATTTTTGGACTATTTTTTAACGCATGGCTATCTCAAAATTTTTATCAGATGCATTTGGGTAAAATATGACGTCTGGGGGGGGGGGTATAACTGTCCCTCCAATAAATTTGACTCTTAAAAATGGCACTTAAACTTCCGATTTCCACTGAAATGAGCTCCCTCCAAATTTTATACGACCACCGTTTCCACAAAAACCTTAAATGCTCTCGGGGCATAACCTTACAACCCTTGCCCTGCGGACTGTGTGGGGGGGGGGTTCTTATCCTCAAAGACATAATTTCTGGACTTTTAAACTACGTCAGATAAAACAACTATCTAGAAAATTTGACTTGAAGTGTTTGGGGAAATGATGGGTACAGGGGGGGGGATGTTTGCCCTCCAATCACTTTTGACTATTAAAGAGGGCACAAACCCTTTCAATTACCAACCGACTGAGCCCTTTTCGAAGTTTCAACGACAACAAATGGTCATCTTAAAATTTCTATTAGATACATTTTGGGAAAATACGACGCATGTGTGTGTGTATGTGTGTGGGGGGGGGGTATTGGCCCTCTGATCACTTTAATTCTTAAAAAGAGCACTATAACTCCTGATTACCAATCCAATGAGCCTTCTCCGAAGTTTATACGGCCACCATTTCTATAAATACCCTATATGCCCTCAGGGCGTAACTTACAATCATTGCCCTGAAGGCTATGGAGGGGGGGGCTCATCCTCAAAGACATATATTCTGGACCTCTCAACTACGCTGAACAAAATGGCTATATCAAATATTCTGCTTCGATGTGTTTGGGGAAATGATTGGTGTAGGGGGGGGGGCTGGTTGACCTCTAATCGCCTTTTGATGTGAAAAACACCCGTAGAACTTGTGATCACTAATCGATTGAGCCCCCGCCGAGGTTTATACGGCCACTCATTCTATTAAAAAACTTATATGGCCCCAACGCATAACTTACAACCCTTGCCCTGAGGGTTGTGGGGGGGGGTTGTCATCCTTAAAGTCATAATTTCGAGACCTTTAAACTATGCTGAACAAAATGGTCATCTCAAAAGTGTGATTGAATGTGTTTGGGGAAGTGAGTGACCTAGGAGAGGGGGGAGCTAGTTGCCCTCCATGAGCTCTTTTTGAAGTTCCTATGACATTATTTTCTATAAGAAGTGTTCTGGTCTAAAACAATAAAAATAAATAATATATTGTGCCCACATCACTCTTTATTTAGGCAGCGCTATCGCACATCTATGATATTTTGTCTTTAGATTTCAATTATATCGCATTAGACCAGATAAGCCCCCCTAAAATTCAGTCTATGGGCGCCCATGGGGTGGAAATAAAACTCATTTGTGGCAAAAGTGATTATCATATTCAGAAAGAGCATAAAAAAGCCATTGAGTGGTATGTTCACTTTATTTTTAGGTCAATAATATGAACTGCTCAATATCTACCCTTGTCTCTTTCCCAAATGATCACTGCTTCACCCCCCCCCCGCCTTTTACTGGATAAATATAATGTCAATCACATAAATTCTCACTATGTATTACGTTACTGAACGGTTAAAATGCCCGAATAATCTGCGTTTCATCCTTGGGCGTTGTAACCGTAGAGTATTGTGAAAAAGAGCGGGGTGTATATATATCCATTAAAGGGGGGGGGCTGAAGCTATACGCTTCTAAGATTAAAATTAGTAAGTTTTTATGACTTTTTTTTAAGTAGTATTCAGAATTCTTAAGATCTTTCGATTTTGACCCAGGTTGACCTTTACCGATCTTCCTTATGAGGGACGTTGTTTTGCATCACCCCTATTGCTAACGTCAATTGTCCTTATTCCTTCTCAGATACAACTCACAAATCCTTCTCCCCAAAACTGTACAGAATGGGGGCTGAATAAGAAACAAAAATCAGAAAGGAAAAAACAAACATCAGAAACACACCTTTATACATGCGCAAATCAAATCTCTCCAGTCACATTGCCAAAAAACAACTAACTTATTTTATGACGCAACTTGAAATTTTAGCAAAAAGACAGACACAGCAATATTGCATTGCATTCTTTAACTAAGGGGAAAAAACGTGTAAACATTGTCCAAACAGAGATATTATAGAAACTTCGAGAGTAACACAAATTGAGAAGAATTCTTGAGAAGTGCGGAGAAAGACTAGCCTAGAAGGACTGGGGAAAAGTAAGGTCCAAAGCTATTTTGAAGTTTCTTAATTGCAAATTTTTTATTTGGTCAGGTTAAAAGCTATTTTGATTGAAGAAATTACTATAGTGAATGCAGTGAAGATATAAAAAGTAGGATAGCCAATGCGCAGGATATTTTTTAGCAGTTAATTTTTAGGGGGAAAGATAGAAAGATAAGTCTGCGAATTATGAGGAAGGTTTGCATGGGTGAAGGGAGGGAGGCAGGGTGGGCAGGTGCCCCCCTAGACCCTCAAATTTACATTAGATATGGCTGAAAAAGCAGATGGTTGGAAAAGCAGTTGATAAAAGGCTCTCCATCACACTATCAACTACCCCCCCCCCCTAGACAATATGCTGCCTACGCTCATGAAGGTTTGTTAAATGCTGTGCTAGAAAAAACAATCTAAGGATAGTCTTTGGTACTTATTTGATTGACCGTATATCGAACGGCAATCTCTACGAATAACGGGTGCTGGTGCGTAATACGGACAGTTTAATATATTGTACAAGGAAACCAGTCACGAAAAACCCGTCAAACAAGCTATTCTCAAGAGACCGTTATACATAAATGACTGCAAAGCCGTGGTTTCTCAATTAGTTACAATATTTAAACGATTGTTTTGGTTTAAGGGGGGAAAAGGTACCTAGGTTAGGTTAGGTTACGTATTTAATGCATGCTATGCTTTACCCCCACCCCCACCTATTGTGCAAATATAGGCCTATAGCCCAAATTTGTTTATAAACTTTATATATTCATCCTATTTTATTTTATTTCATTAGCATTAACCAAAATTTTAGAGGCTTTTTAGAAGTTTCCGTATAATGCACCAGTACCCGAAAAACTTGGCTCGATTCAGATTTCTACTATGGTGAAAGAAAGGTCAAAATGACTAAGCTACATTTTACGGATGAAACAGGGGGGCCCGCAGGGGGGCAGGGGAGGGGTCTTGGCCCCCCTGGAAATTGGGGATGGTACTTACCTGTTATAGTGACCACACCAAAGAAGTCAAGTTAGGTTAATACTATCACCGAAATATGAGAAAAATATACTACTTCAGTAACAAAATAATGAAACTTTTACAGAGAATTATGGAAAGCAGGCCGCAAATAACGCTAATAAATACCTACCCTAACCAACTCTGTATATTAAATATTTAATTAAAATATTACCGTATAGTAGTTTGTCTCACTGAGACTAAGCTAATTATCTCCGAATGCAGACAGATCAACCGGTCTTACTCAGATCAAGAACAACAGTATGGTCGCTATAAAACGTAAGGACCTTGAGGACTATAAAGTAATTATGAAGGAAACCAAAGGAAAGACAACAGAGTAGGGAGAACTATGGAAAACTTGTCTGTATGCCGGCCAATAGCTTTTGGCCCTTATTTTAAGCAATATGGGTTCAAATTTGCGATGGAATGACCCCTTTCCAGTTTTCCACAATTATTTTTGTTATATTAATTGGATGAAGTGAAAAAAGATGAGTTCTTCGTAGTAATGAATGGTAGGTAGATAGCAATCATAGGCAGCGCCATAGCGCTGCCTAATTAAAGAGTGGTGAGGGCACAATGTATTTTTTTTTTTTTTTTAGACTTGGGCACTTTGTATAGTAGAAGATGTTGTAAAAACTACAAAAGGCGCTCATTCGATTGGAAAGAGAGGGCTAGTGCCGATTTTAATAGTCAAAAGTGATGGGAGGCCAATAAGCCTCCCTATGCCAGGCATTTCCCCAACACATCTAATCAAAATTTTGAAATATCCATTTTGTTCAGCGTAGTTTAAGAATTTGGAAATTATGTCTTTGAGGATGACAACTCCCCACAGCCCTCAGGGCAAGGGTTGTAAGTTATGCTACTTATAAGGGATGTAAGTATAACACAGCCTTCGGGGTTAAATCAACCCCCCAGAACCTGGGGAAGGGTTGTAAGTTTTACACCGAAAGCATATAAGGCTCTTATGGAAGGTGTGGTCGTATAAACTTTAGAGGATGTTCATTTAATTGAAAATTGAAAGTTCTAATTCCTTTTTAAGAGTCAAAAGTGATGGAGGACAACTAGTTCCCCCCTGACACCCTCTTTTAGCCAAACGCATCGGATCAAAATTGTGAGATAGCCGTTTTGTAAAAAGTAGTCCAAAGAACATATAAGAAAGACTCCAGGGTTGACATAACAAACCAGAGTTCTGGATCTAATGGTTGTAAGTTATACCTTTGGGGCATACAAGGTTCTTATAGAATGAGTGGTCGTACGAACTTCGGATAGGGCTCATTTTAGTGGAAATTAAAAGATATAGTGCTCTATTTAAGAGTCAAAAAAGTGAAATTAGGGCAGCCGGCACCCCTCCACCCTCATTTATGTATTTATGTTCTTCGGTATTGTTAGAATATCCAGTAATTATGCCTTTGGGGATGTCAACCCCCTCGCAGTTACCTGAGAAAGGTAAGCTAGGCGATTCGTTCATTGTTTACATTAATTAAAAAAAAAAAAAATCCGAAAAATACGTTTTTCAAAGAAAAGTAAATGCCATTTTAAACTTAAGCTTAGTAGATAGAAATACCTTTTAAAATTCAAACTCAAAATTATCAGAAATCATAGGTAGCGCGCTAGCACTGCCTAAGTAAAGAACGATGTGGGCACAATGTGTTGTTTTTTCTCTTCTTCAGTCAGGCATTTTGTATCGAAGGACTTGTCGTAGAAACTTCGAAAAGGGCTCATTCGATTGGAAATTGGAGTGGCTATTGCCCTTTTTAATAGTCAAAAGTGATTGGAGGGCAACTATCCCCCCCTCGCCCATCATTCCCCCAAACACATCCAATCAAAATTTTGAGATAGCCATTTTGTTCAGCATAGTTGATTTTCAAATAGAAAATATGTTTTTGAGGAGGACACTCCCCCACAACCCTCGGGGCAAGGGTTTTAAATTATGCCTTGAGGCTATATAAGAACGATGTTTGCACTATGTACTATGTATTATTTTTCCTTTAGAGCAGGGAACTTCATATGGAAGGGGTCGTCGTAGAAACTTTAAAAGCGGCTCATTCGATTGGAAATTCAAAGGGCTAGTGCCCTTTCTAATATTCAAAAGAGATTGGAGGGCAACTAGCCCCCCCTCCACGCCCACGATTCCCCCAAACACATCCAATCAAAATTTTGAGAGAGCCATTTTGTTCAGCGTAGTTGAATTCCAGATAGAAAATATGTTTTTGAGGACACTCCCCCACAGCCCTCAGGGCAAGGGTTTTAAGTTATGCCCTGGAGTCATATAAGGTTTTTAAAGAAGGTGTTGTCTTAAAAACTTCAAAAAAAGCTCATTCGATTGGAAATTCAAAGGGTTAATGCCCTTTTTAATAGTCAAAAGTGATTTGAGGGCAACAAGCCCCCCTCTCACGCCCACCTTTTCCCCAAACACATCGAATCATAATTTTTAGATAGCCATTTTATTCAAAGTAGTTGAAAGTTTTGGAAATTAGATCTTTAAAGATGATAACTACTCCCTCCACATCCCTCAGGGCAAGGGTTGTAAGTTATGCCCTGGGGGCATATAAAGTTTTTATTGAAAGCGTTGTCGTAGAAACTTCAAAAGGGCTCATTCAATTGGAAATTGAAAGGGCTAGTGCCTTTTTTAATAGTTGAAAGTGATTGGATAGCGACTAACGCCCCTCTCACGCCCACCATTTTCCCAAACACATTGAATTAAAATTCTGAGATATCCATTTTGTTCAACATAGTTGAAATTTCTGAAAATTAGGTCTTTTAGGATGATAACCCCCTCAGAGCCCTCAGTGTAAGGGTTGTAAGCTATGCCCTGGGGCATATAAAGTTTTTATTGAAAGCGTTGCCGTAGATACTTCAAAAGAGCTCATTGAATTGGAAATTGAAAGGCCTAGTGCCTGTTTTAATAGTTGAAAGTGATTGGATAGTGACTAACCACGCCCACCATTTTTCAAAACACATCCAATCAAAATTTTGAGATATCCATTTTGTCCAAAGTAGTTTAACGTTCTGGAAATTAGGTCTTTTAAGATGATAATCTCCTCAGACCCCTCAGTGCAAGGGTTGTAAGTTATGCCGTGGGGCATATAAGGTTTATGTAGAAAGTTGTTGTATAAATCATAGGCAGCGCGATCGCGCTGTCTAAGTAAAGAACGGGGACACTCGAGAACGAGACAAGAAACGGGGACTAATTAAAGAGGAGGACACTCCCCAACAGTCCTCAGGGCAAAGATTATAAGTTATGCCCTGGAGGCATATAAAGCGATGTTGGCACAATGTATTATTTATTAATTTTTTCCTTTAGAGCAGGGCACTTCGTATCGAAGAAGTTGTCGTATAAACTTCGAAAAGGGCTCATTCAATTGGAAATTGGAGTGGCTTGTACCCTTTTTAATAGTCGAAAGTGATTGAAAGGCAACTAACACCCCTTCCACGCCCACCATTTCCCAAAACACATCCAATCAAAATTTTGAGATAGCCATTTTTTCAGCGTAGTTGATTTCCAGATAGAAATTATGTTTTTGAGGACAGTCCCCCTTAGGGCAAGGGTTGTAAGTTATGCCCTGGGGGCATATAAGGTTTCTTATAGAAGGTTTTGTCGTAAAAACATTAAAAAAGGCTCATTCGATTGGAAATTCAAAGGGCTAGAGCCCTTTAAAATAGTCAAAAAGTGATTAGAGGGCAACTAACCCGCCTCTCATTCCCACCTTTTCCCCCAACACATCTAATCAAAACTTTGAGATAGCCATTTTATTCAATGTAGTTTTAAGTTCTGGAAATTAGATCTTTGAGGATGACAACCCCCCCCCCCCCCAGAGGCCTCAGGGGAAAGGTTGTAAATTATGCCCAGGTGGCATATAAGGTTTTTATATAACGCGTTGTCGTAGAAACTTCAAAAGGGGCTCATTCGATTGGAAATTGAAATGGCTAGTGCCCTTTTTAATAGTCAAAAGTGATTGGAGGGCAACTATCCCCCCTCGCCCATCATTCCCCCAAACACATCCAATCAAAATTTTGAGATAGCCATTTTGTTCAGCATAGTTGATTTTCAAATAGAAAATATGTTTTTGAGGAGGACACTCCCCCACAACCCTCGGGGCAAGGGTTTTAAATTATGCCTTGAGGCTATATAAGAACGATGTTTGCACAATGTACTATGTATTATTTTTCCTTTAGAGCAGGGAACTTCATATGGAAGGGGTCGTCGTAGAAACTTCAAAAGCGGCTCATTCGATTGGAAATTCAAAGGGCTAGTGCCCTTTCTAATATTCAAAAGTGATTGGAGGGCAACTAGCCCCCCCCTTCCACGCCCACTATTCCCCCAAACACATCCAATCAAAATTTTGAGATAGCCATTTTGTTCAGCGTAGTTGATTTCCACATAGAACATACGTTTTTTGAGGACACTCCCCCACAGCCCTCAGGCCAAGGGTTTTAAGTTATGCCCTGGGGTCATATAAGATTTTTAAAGAAGGTGTTGTCGTAGAAACTTCAGAAAAAGCTCATTCGATTGGAAATTCAAACGGCTAGTACACTTTTTAATAGTCAAAAGTGACTTGAGGGCAACTAACCCCCCTCTCACGCCCACCTTTTCCCCAAACATATAAAATAAAAATTTTTAGATAGCCATTTTCTTCAATGTAGTTGCAAATTTTGGAAATTAGGTCTTTAAAGATGATAACCACTCCCTCCACATCCCTCAGGGCAAGGGTTGTAAGTTATGCCCTGGGGGAATATAAAGTTTTTATTGAAAGCGTTGTCGTAGAAACTTCAAAAGGGGTCATTCAAATGGAAATTGAAAGGGCTAGTGCCTTTTTTAATAGTTGAAAGTGATTAGATAGCGACTAACGCCCCTCTCACGCCCAACATTTTCCCAAACACATCGAATTAAAATTCTGAGGTGTTCATTTTGTTCAACATAGTTGAAATTTCTGAAAATTAGGTCTTTTAGGATGATAACCCCCTTAGAGCCCTCAGTGTAAGGGTTGTAAGCTATGCCCTGGGGCAAATAAAGTTTTATTGAAAGCGTTGCCGTAGATACTTCAAAAGAGCTCATTGAATTGGAAATTGAAAGGCCTAGTGCCTATTTTAATAGTTGAAAGTGATTGGATAGCGACTAACCACGCCCACCTTTTTTCAAAACACATCCAATGAAAATTTTGAGATATCCATTTTGTCCAACGTAGTTGAACGTTCTGGAAATTAGGTCTTTTAAGATAATAATCTCCTCAGAACCCTCAGTGCAAGGGTTGTAAGTTATGCCCTGGGGCATATAAGGTTTATATAGAAAGTTGTTGTATAAATCATAGGCACCGCGATCGCGCTGTCTAAGTAAAGAACGAGGACACTCTACAACGAGACAAGAAACGGGGACTAAATAAAGAGGAGGACACCCCCCCAAAGTCCTCAGGGCAAGGATTATAAGTTATGCCCTGGAGGTGTATATAAGAGCGATTTTGGCACAATGTATTATTTATTAGTTTTTTCCTTTAGAGTAGGGCCCTTTGTATCGAAGAAGATGTCGTAGAAACTTCGAAAAGCGCTTATTCAATTGGAAATTGGAGTGGCTTGTACCCTTTTTAATAGTCGAAAGTGATTGAAAGGCGACTAACACCCCTTAAGGTTTATAGAAGGGCATATAAGGTTTCTTATAGAAGGCTTTGCCGTAAAAACATTAAACATTAAAACATAAAAAAGGCTCATTCGATTGGAAAATTCAAAGGGCTAGAGCCCTTTAAAATAGTCGAAAAGTGATTAGAGGGCAACTAACCCTCCTCTCATGCCCACCTTTTCCCCCAACACATCTAATCAAAACTTTGAGATAGCCATTTTATTCAACGTAGTTTTAAGTTCTGGAAATTAGATCTTTGAGGATGACAACCCCCCCCCCCAGAGGCCTCAGAGGAAAGGTTGTAAATTATGCCAAGGGGGCATATACGGTTTTTGTATAACGCGTTGTCGCAGAAACTTCAAAAAAGGCTCATTCGATTGGAAATTGAAATGGCTAGTGCCCTTTTTAATAGTCAAAAGTTATTGGAGGGCAACTAGCCCCCCTCACGCCCATTATTCTCCCAACCACATCCAATCAAAATTTTGAGCTCATTGAATTGGAAATTGAAAGGGCTAGTGCCTATTTTAATATTTGAAAGTGATTGGATAGCAACTAATGCCCCTTTCACACCCACCATTTTCCAAAACACATCCAATCAAAATTTTGAGATATCCATTTTGTTCACCGTAGTTGAACGTTCTGGAAATTAGGTCTTTTAAGATGATAACCTCCTCAGAGCCCTCAGTGCAAGGGTTGTAAGTTATGCCTTGGGGGCATATAAGGTTTATATAGAAAGTTGTTGTATAAATCATAGGCAGCGCGATCGCGCTGCCTAAGTAAAGCACGAGGACACTCGAGAACGAGACAAGAAATGGGGACTAACTAAAGAGGAGGACACCCCCCCAAAGTTCTCAGGGCAAGGGTTTCAAGTTATGCCCTGGGGGCATATAAGAGCGATGTTGGCACAATGTATTATTTATTAATTTTTTCCTTTAGAGCAGGGCACTTCGTATCGAAGATGTTGTCGTAAAAACTTTGAAATGCGCTCATTCAATTGGAAATTGGAGTGGCTTGTACCCTTTTTAATAGTCGAAAGTGAATGGAAGGCGACTAACACCCCTTCCACGCCCACCATTTCCCAAAACACATCCAATCCAAATTTTGAGATAGCCATTTTTTTCAGCGTAGATGATTTCCAGATAGAAATTATATTTTTGAGGACAGTCCCCCTTAGGGCAAGGGCTGTAAGTTATACCCTGGGGACATATAAGGTTTCTTATAGAAGGCTTTGTCGTAGAAACTTTAAAAAAGGCTCATTCGATTGGAAATTCAAAGGGATAGAGCCCCTTTAAATAGTCGAAAAGTGATTAGAGGGCAACTGACCCGCCTCTCACGCCCACCTTTTCCTCCAACACATCTAATCAAAATTTTGAGATAGCAATTTTATTCAACGTAGTTTTAAGTTTTGGAAATTAGATCTTTGAGGATGACCACCCCCCCCCCCCCAGGGCCCTCAGGGGAAGGGTTGTAAATTATGCACAGGGGGCATATAAGGTTTTTATATAACGCGTTGTCGTAGAAAATTCAAAAAGGGCTCATTCGATTAGAAATTGAAATGGCTAGTGCCCTTTTTAATAGTCGATAGTGATTGGAAAGCAACTAACACCCCTTCCCCACCCACCATTTCCCCAAACACATCCAATAAAGATTTTGAGATTATACCTTTAAAAAAGTTCAGGAAATTATAGCTTTTAGCAGGACACTCCCCTCACAGTTAAGGACAAGGGTTATAAGTTGTGCCCTGGGGGTATATAAGGTTTTTAATGAAATCTTTGTCGTAGAAACTTGAAAAAGAATTCATTCGATTAGAAATGCAAAGGGATAGTGCCCTTTTTAATAGTTGAAAGGGATTTAAGGGCAACTAATTCCCCTCTCACGCCCATCTTTTCTTCAAACACATACAATCAATATTTTAGACAACAGTTTTATTCAACATCGTTGAATACTTGTGAAATTAGGTCCTTAAGGATGACAACCTTTGCACTGAGGGCCCCCACAGAGCCCTCAGTGCAAAGGTTTGATTGGAAATTGGAATTGCCCTTTTAATAGTCGAAAGTGAGTGGAGAGTAAATAACCCCCCTCTTACGCCCACCATTTCCCCAAAAACGTTCAATCAAGGCTAAGAGATAGCGACTTCGTTCAACGTAGTTGAATGTTTTGGAAATTATATATTTAAGGATGACAAACCCCCAAGAGCCCCAAGAGCAAAGGTTGTAAGTTCTGCCCTGGGGGTATATAAGGTTTTTATTGATAGAGTTGTGGTAAAACTTCAAAAGGGGCTCATTCAATTCGAAATTGAGAGGGCTAGTGCCCTTTGTAATAGTCGAACGTAATTGGAGGGTAACTAACCCCCTCTCAAACCCACCATTCCTCCAAATACATCCAATCAAATTTTCAGATATCCGTTTTGTTCAACGTAGTAGAAAGTTCTGGAAGTTAGGTCTTTAAGAGTGATACCCCCCCCCCCAGCCCTCAGGGCAAGGGTTGTAAGTTATGCCCTGGGGGTATATAAGATTTTTATTGAAAGTTTTGTTATAGAAACTTCAAAAGGGCTCATTTGATTGGAAATTGAAAGGGCTAGGGCCATTTTTAATAGTTGAAAGTTATTGGAGAGCGACTAACGCCCCTCTCACGCCCACCATTTCCCCAAACACATCCAATCAAAATTTTGAGATAGCCATGTTGTTTAACGTAGTTGAAAGTTCTGGAAATTCGGTCTTAGAGGATGACAACCACCCTACGAGACCTTAGGGTAAGGGTTGTAATTTATGCCATGGAGGCATATAAGGTGTTTATAGTAAGCGTTGTCGTTTCCAAAAGGGCTCATTCGATTGGAAATCGAAAGGCCTAGTGCCCTTTTTAATAGTCGAAAGTGATTGGAAGGCTTGGCATTTTTATAGTAAAGATCGAAGTTCGTATAATGTATTATTTTTTGTTGTAGTTGTTGTTTAGACCAGGGCACTTCGTATCGAAGGAGTTGTCGTGGGAACTTCGAAAAGGGCTCATTCGATTTAAAATAGAAAGGGCTGATTCTCTTTTTAATAGTCAAAAGTGATTTAAGGGCAACTAATCCCCCTTCCACTCCCGCCTTCCCACGCCAACCCTCCCATTTCTGCTCTTAAAATTTAGCGAAATCAAAATAGCGTAAGTGTATCCAAGCTATAAAAGAGAGTAAACAGAATTTTTTGCGAATGGTATCAAGTTTTTCACTTCAGGTCAACTAGAGGAGGTATGAAACTAAATTAAACAGTACTATTTGTGTCCACATTTTTAAAAGGGTGTATATGGTTAAAAATTCCTGAAAGTTTTTCTTCAGCATACAAATAGCAGGCCAAACTATAAATTCTTAAAAAACGAAAAGATTTAAAGTGTTATTATCTTTTTCCCGGAAAAGACTATGCCAATATAAAACAAACAGAAATTAGTTAAAAAAAACTTTTTCCACAAAATGAGTTTTTCAAAGTAAAGTAAAGAACTTCATTAAACAAAAAATGAGCAAAAATAAAATAATATACCAAGCTTGAAACTACCACAAATAAGCATCGATAAATAAATGAAACCCAAAACGAACAGAAATTATAATTATTAACCGAGTCAAACTCAAAATGAGAAGAAATTAACATAAGTTGGGCGCAAAACCCCTATGCCTTCCCAAGGCCAGAACATAATTGGCACTTTGCTGAAAAAATATAAATGTTTTTACTTTTATAACTTTAATAAATCAAATAATATTAATATTTTGATTACTAAATATCAGTATATGTATATTAAACTGACAATGCACATTCCTTTGTATTTTTTCAGTAAAGTGCAAATTTTGTTCTGGCCTTGGGAAGGCATAGGGGTTTTGCGCCCAACTTATGTTAATTTCTGCTCGTTTTGAGTTTGACTCGGTTAAAAATTGTAATTTCTGTTCGTTTTGGGTTTCATTTATTTATCGACGCTGATCTGTGGTAGTTTCACGCTTGGTAGATTATTTGATTTTAATTTTGCTCATTTTTTGTTTAATGGAGTTCTTTACTTTTCTTTGAAAAACTTATTTTGTGGAAAAAAGTTTTTTTTAATTAATTTCCAAAAAGACAAAGGGCATTCAGGTGAGCATTTCAGAGAAGGTTGAGGGGAGTGTTGAACTAGATAAAAATGCTATGTGTATACGGCTTGTCAAAAGCGTTTAACTCAGGAATGACTGAGTAAATTAATTTGGAACTTTCAGGAAATGATAAGGGAGATGATCAATTGAAGAAAAAGGCAATGTTCGCCCAATACTACTACTACTACAACTACCACAGCTATTACTGCTTCCAATACTACTACTACAGCCACAGTACTACATTTAAGATATTGAGTGTACATTTGAATTAAATCAAAGCACAACATGTGTCTTCAAATTATCAAAAGAGCGTATCTCGAGAATGGATTTGAGTATTAAGTTGGAATTTCAGAGAATGCTTAAAGGGGAAGATCAATGGAGCAAAAGCATGAAGATGAAAATCACAAAAAATATATGAAAAAAAGGGTATCAAAAGGATATATCAGCAAAATCACAGCAACGAATAATTGTATTAAGTTGAAACTTCTAGGAGTTGATGAGGGGGAGGTACAACTGACCAAAAGATAATGTGTTAATACAACTGCTGCCACTAGTACCAGCGCTATTACTGTTAATACTACTAGCAGTACTAATAATACTAATAGGCCTACTATTACTGTGAGTACTATTACACCTATACCTAGGGTATGAAGGTGAAAATTTCAGAGAATTCTTAAGGGTGACGGTGAACTGAATCATAACACGTTGTCTGTATGGAGGTTGTCAAAAGGGCGTATCAGCAATATCCTAGGAACAATTTTGTGTGTGAAGTTGAAACTTACAAGGCTTGTTGCCGGAGATGTTGAACAAACCAAAAGACAATATTTGCATCGTAATGCTACTGTTTGTACACCTACAACTACATCTACTATTACTACTAGTGCTACTACTAATGCTGCTACTACTACTACTGCTACTAATACTATTATTACTACAAGTACTGCTGCTATTATTACTACTGGTACTAAAGCTAAAGCTGCTACTAGCTAAATTCTACTGCTACTACTACTATGACTACAACTAAATTTAAGGCTACCACTATTAATCCTACTGCTACTAATAGTGCTCAGGGTGCTTGCGAGGTGCGTGCTTGCGAGTTCAGGGTGCTAGAATTGGTTTGAAAATTAATGTTAGGAAGACTAAGTAACTAAGGCTAGGAATAAGTGAAGATGAAAAGGTGACGTTGGGTAATGAAAAGATTGATCAGGTGGGCAGCTTCACTTACCTTGGTGGTATTATTAGTAAACATGGTGGGAGCAGTGAAGATGTTAAAAGTAGAATAGCCAAGGCTCATGGTGTTTTTTCACAGTTAAAAAAAGTTAGGAAGAATAGGAAGATAAGTCTGCAAACCAAGATTAGAATATTAGAAGCTACTGTGATGACAGTGGTCAAACATGGCTCTGAAGCATGGACGCTCCGAAAAGCGGATGAATATTTGCTAGATGTTTTCCAGAGAAATTGCTTAAGGAATGTTCTGGGTACCCGGCTGACTGACCGTATTTCAAACAATGGGCTGTACGAAAATGTGGTTCAATACCGCTCTCTAGGGCTATAATGAAAGAAAGGTTGAGGTGGCTAGGGCACGTTGTGCGGATGAAGGATGACAGATTGCCGAAAATTGTTCTTTTCAGCCAACCGTTTAAGGCTAAACGGAAAGTAGGTCGTCCTCTTTTTGGGTGGGAAGACGTCATAAAGAAAGATTTAAAGGAAATGGAAACTTCGTGGGCGGGTGTAAAAAGGGAGGCTTCGAATAGATTGGGATGGAGGAGGAGCGTGCGTAGCTGTGTTGGCCTCAGGCGGCTTGGTGTTGCGGTGAGTTGTTAGTAGTAGTAGTAGTACTAGTGCTACTACTGCTACTAAAGCTAAGGTTGTTAATGCGACAATTTTGGATAATATTGCCACAGTATTGAACTAAACTTAAACTAACTATGCCAACACAGGTTGTCAAGAGATTGAGAACCTTGTATAAACAAAATGCATTGTGTTTATAGTTGCCAATAAGACACCTCAGCAGTATATCGAGATTGACTGGGGGTATTAAGTTTCAAATTTTGGCGCTACTACTATTACTACATCTGCTCTTACAATTTAAATCACAGACGGTGCAATAGCGCTGCCTAAGTAAAGAATGATGTTGGCACAATGTATTATTTTTTTTTGTTTTTAGACCAGGGCACTTCGTATAGAAGGAGTTGTCGCAGAAACTTCAAACAGGGCTCATTTGATTGGAAATTGAGAGGGCTAGTTCCTTTTAATAATCAAAAATAATTGAAGGGTGCATAGTCCCCCCACGCCCATCGTTTCCTCAATCACTTCCGATCAAAATTTTGAGATAGCCATTTTGTTCAACGTAGTTGAACGGTCTGGAAATTTTGTCTATTGGGATGACAACACCCCCCCCACCCACAGTCCTCAGGGCAATATTTGTAAGTTATGCCCTGGGAGCCTATAAGATGTTGATAGAAAGCGCGGTCGTATAAACGGAGGGGGCTAATTCGACTGGTAATAAGAAGCTCTAGTGGCCTTTTTAACAGTCAAAGTGATCAGAGGGCTCCTACCCCCCCCCCCCTTCACACGTCGCATTTTCCCGAAATTCATCTAATAGAAATTTTGAGATAAACGTTAAACTAGTTCAAATATCATATGAAAAAGATTTTGGGGTTGAAACAAACCTCCAGAGGCAGGGGCAAGGGTTGTAAGTTGCGCCCTAGGGCATTTAAGGTTTTTTTGAAGGGATGGTTGTATAGACTGGTTTTATAGAGGAGGCTCATTTGGTTGAAAGTTGGAAGTTTTATTTCCCTTTTATGAGTCAAAACTGATGGAGGGCAACTATCCCCCCCAACCCCGGCGACTATCCTTCACCAGACGCATCAGATTGTAATTGTAAGATACCGATTTTGTTCTCAATAGTACAAAGAACATAAAACAATGCATCTAGGGTTAACTCAACTCCCCAATGCCCTGAGAATAAGTTGTAACTTTTAAGTTATGCCCTGTGGGCATATAAGGTTTTTATGGAAAGGGTAGTTGTATAAACTTCAGATGGAGATCATTGGATTTGAAATAGGAAGTCATAGTGCCCTTTTAAAAGTCAAAAGTTATTTGAGAGCAACCATCATACCCCCCCCCACGCCGATCATTTCCCCAAGCAAATCCAATCAAATTTTAGAGATAAAACACTTTTTCATCGTAGTTGAAGGGTCCAGAAATAATGACTTTGAGGAAGACACCCCCCACAGAGCTCTCAGGGCAAGGGTTGTAAGTTACGCCCTGGGGGCATATAAGGTTTTTTTATAGAAAGAGTGGTCATATATACTTTGGAGGGGACTCATTGGACTGGTAAACAGAAGTTTCTAATGTCAAAGTAACCAAACCTCAGCTTCATCCCTCATACGTGGTGTTTTTACGAGATGCATCCAATAGAAATTTTGAGAAACTTTTATTCAAAATAGTCCAAAGATCAGATAACAAGGCTTTTGAGGCTGATTTACACTACCAGAGCCTGGCGCAAGAGTTGTAAGTCATATCCTCGGGCACTTAAGCTTCTTATGGAAGGGATGGTTTTATAAACTTTAGAGGTGGCTCATTTGGTTTAAATTGTGTTATACTTCCCTCTTATGAGTGAAAAGGGATGGAAGTCAACCAGCCCCCCCCCAACTATCCCTCCACCAAACACATCTGATAGAAATTGTGAGACTGCCAAATTGTTCAAAATAGTTGAAAGGACATTTAACAATGTCTCCATGGTTGACACAACCCCTCAGAGCCCTTTGGCATGGGCTTTAAGTTGTGCCATGGGTGCAGATACGATTCTTATGGAATATATGGTCATATAAGCTTCAGATGGGTCCCATTTGATTTAAAATTGGAAGGTAAAGTGCCCTTTTTAAGGCTCAAGGTGACTTGAGAGCACAACCCCCCTCCCAACCCATCATTTCCCAAAACAAACATCCCAACAAAGTGTTGAGATATCAATTTCTTCAGCATTGTTGAAAGGCTCGGTAATTAGGCGTTTGGGGGTGCCCCCCCCAAGGCCTCCGGCAAAGGGCTGTAAGATAGGCAAGTTTTTCCTTCTTTATAAATAGTTTAAGTTATTGAGAAAAGATATGCATGTTTGACTTCTACTTTCCCAAAATATGAAGGGCATTAAAATGAGTCTTTCAGGGAATGCAGAGGGGAGTATTGAACTAAATCAGAACATGCTACGTGTATATGGGTTGTCAAAAGGGTGTAACTCGGAAATGACTGAGTATATTAATTTGGAACTTTAAGGAAATAATAAGGGAGATGACCCCTTGACCAAAAAGGAAATATTTGCACGCTACTACTACTTCTACTACAGCTGCTTATACTGCTATCACGACTACTACTACTACTAATACTACTAACACTAAAACTACTTCTTCTGTAGCGAATACTACTAAGGCTGATGATATTGAAATAAATATCTGAGAAAACGTTGAGGGGAAAGTCAAGATAAATCAAAAGATACTATGTATATACAGATTGCTGATACGGGCTTATCAGCAATACTTTTGGAACGACTTATCGTATCAAGAGGAAACATTAGGGCCATCATGGGTGGTATGTTCAGTTGACCAAAAGGCAAAATGTACTTGCTACTACTACCATTAATACTGCTGCAACTGCTGTTACTATTACTAATAATAATACACTAATGCTGCTACTGCTATTCCTACTACTACCACAACTACTATGATACTATTACAATTAAGGCTAGGCGTATGAAAGTGAAAATTTGACAAAATATTAAGGGAAAATTTTTAACTAAATCAAAACAAACTATATACATGCAGATTGTCATAAGGGCGTATCTCAAGAATGGATTTGGGTCTTAAGTTGGAATTTTCAGAGAATGTTTGAAGGGGAAGATCAATATACAAAAAGATAATCTGTATGTCACTATTAATCCTAATACCACTGCTACTTTTCCTAATACTACTACTGCTACTAAACAACTCCAACTACTACTTCCATTGCAACAATTTGTAAGGCTTAGAGTATTAAGGTGAAAAGGGTGTCAAAAGCGCACATCAGAAAAATTTTTGGAATGACTTACCGAGTCAAGGTGAAATTTCCAGGGCATCATGAAAGCGATGTTCAACTGACCAAAAAGCAGTATGCACATACTATTACCGCTATTAGCACTACTGCTACTACTGTTACTACTACTACTAATACAACATTAACACTGCAACTTTAACTAGCACCAAAACTACTTTGCTACTAATACCATTAAGGCTAAGTCTTTGAAGGTAAAATTTGGGAGAATATTAATCGTAAATTAAGAAAATACACTATGTGCTTTTAGATTGTCAAAATAATTGACAATCTTAAAAATTAATATCTTAATCTTAATAAGATATATCTTAATAAAAGATTGTTATTAATTAAAGATTGTTAATCTTAATTAATCTTAATAAAAGATTGTTATCTTTTTATCAAGATTGTCTTAATAATAAGACAATCTTAATAAAAAATATCTTAAAAAATTGATTTATGCAGTAAGTTGGAAACTCACAGAGAATGCCTAAAGGGGAAGATCAATTGACCAAAAGGCAAATATGTGCACACTGCCACTAATACTACTACCAGTGCTACATTTAATAGTTCTACAGTAGAAAGGGGGGTACCAGTCGTGACACCCACCCCTGCTGCCATCTACAATTTAGTCTAACTCTGTCAGTACACCAAATAAGGGCATAGAGTCCCTGGGGAGAACACGTGGTTAATGGGGTCAATGACCTAAATTTCCAAAGCTCGATGTTGTTGTTGATTCCGATGCAATTGTCAAGGTCAATATTGTTGTTTCTGTTGTAAGTGCAAGCTCTCAGCGAATGTTATGATCCAGAAATAGTATTTGTTGTTGTTTCCGAGGCAATTGTCAAGGTCAATGTTGTTGTTGTTGTTGTAAGTGCACGCTCTCAGCGAATGTTATGATCCAGAAACAGTCTTTGTTGTTGTTTTAGCTAAATGCATGCTCGAGGCGAACGTCATGTTGTCCAGAAACAGTATTTGTTGTTGTTGTTGTTTTGGGCACGCTATAACCAAATGTTATGAGTTTCCGGGAAACAGTTAGATTACATGTTTCCCTTCTCAGCTAATCAGAGAGTTGGTTACATCCTCTATCTCAGCCAATCAGAGGGCTTGTTACATATGGTTTTCCCCGTTACATAACAATTCGCCCTTGAGATTTCGTATATAACGGACATGCAATGTGATTAAATTATCAGAAAGTATTTTGACATAGTGCAAACAACTAGAATGGATAGAACAATTAACATAATTGATGAGCTTGAGGCCTTGGCAGCCGCAATTAGCAATGTAAGTGCATTTTTATTTTCAGACGAATTTTCCTTGGACATCCTCCAGTATATTCAGCTAAAACGTAAATATATTCCTATACCCCAAACCCCCACCCCCCCCCCCAAACCTTACAAACATCATTATAATCAATGGAAAACATAAAATATATTCTTTTTACCCTAACCCCCTCCCACACTGTTTTACAATCCCAAATTCTCGCAAAAAGAAATAATTATCCTTTCGTTAAATTCCTTCCTTCTATATTTCCAGCTAAAGCGATCACTGACTTCTGTCAATTTTTAATGAAAATGCCGCTCTGTTTTGACACAAGACTCCAATGTGAGGCCTATAATTAGCTATCACCCTTTTCCGGTGTGTTCACGCTATCGCTCTAGTTAAAGGGTTTTGTTTCGGCTGTCAAATTAAAACAGTTTTAAGCAAAAAGAGATTGCTGTATATTAAGCTTATAGTTTCGTAGCCATGTATTTGTCAGAGAAGCGGCGAAAGAGATTATTTTCAAATTAAGTTTAACAATATATTTAGAACATTATGTGAAAGGGGGGAGGGGACAATACATTGCTTCTAACAGCTTCGTTGTAAGTAAATTATGTAAAGGGGGAGGGCAATGCCTTCAAGTCTACCGCCATCAGTTTAAAATGAAAACAAACTCTTTCTTCGCATTAAAAGTAAGGGCCGTGTATGTGTCGGAGAACCGATGAAAGATATTATGTTCAAATTAAGTTTAACAATATATTGAGAAAATTATGTGACAGGGGGGAGTGAGCAATACATTGCTTCTAACAGCTTTCGTTGTAAGTAAATTATGTAAAGGAATAGGGCAGTGCCTTCAATTCTACCGCCATCAGTGTAAAATGAAAACAAACTATTTCTACGCATTAAAAGTAAGGGCCTTGTATTTGTCGGAGAACCGGTGAAAGATATTATTTTCAAATTAATTTTAAAAATATATTTAGAAAATTATGTGAAAGGGGGGAGGGGGCAAGACAGTGCTTCTAACCGCGACGGGGTAATTAAATGATTGACAGGGGGAGGTCTATGTTTTCAATTGTACCGCCATCAGTGTAAAATGAAAACAAACAGTGCAGGGCTAGAAAAGTCTTTGTGAGTTGTATGAAGCTAATATTATGTGTAAATTAAATAGTATTTTTAACATATTTTTTCGAAATATAGGCATATAGGTCGATGGGTTAACGATCTGATTTAAAGCCTATAGTATGGAACATTTAAATGGTAAAAATAGAAACAATTATTTCTATCCTATGGCTATAGATTACTGATTGTTTAATAAAAACGTTTGATTTCTAAGCCTATAATATTTCTAACGAAATTTTTATTTTTTTTTTTACTGAACAGCGATAAAATGCAATGTCTAGACAAAATTATATCGACGATGGCACTCACTTTCTTTCTGTAAAAAAAAAGGGGCACATTATTATTAAATAAATTTGTTCTCTTCTTTTTAATTTCCATTGAGAATAATTTATGCACCCACCATCCAAGAGAGCCAGTGGTGGTGAGGCAGCCCCATCACTGCCAGCCCCCATAGAGTCTGGGCATAAACCGAAAAGAGAATGGGCGGCTTCTTATAATATGGTGAACCCTGCCGGCTCATCTATGCAATCCCATAACATCGCAGTCCAATCTGCGCAAGAACATAGCGCTGCCGCCCCGCCCGCCCACCAACACACGTTACCTGGTCCTTCGGGTGCCCAAGCCCAGACGGATTATTCAAATGTAAGCATTTTTTCCTACCTATCTATTTCTTCCAATGTTTTTTTCTTTTTGAATTCCCAATATAAACTCATATCAGCGGAATATTAACCCCTCACCCCCAACCATTGTTTTCTGTGCACCCCCCTCCCACAGAGGTATCTAAATGTAATTTTTTTGCATAAAAACCACTCTTTTTTAATCTTTGCTATCACTTCGATATCTCATAAGCGAATATTTTTATGTAATTTCTATTAATAATCACCGCCTTTGAAACTCAAAATGCTATTTTTTATAATCTTTACTATTTTCTCTATTGATCTCACATATTTTTTTTAGCTACCTTTGAAACACCAACTGCTCTTTTTCACCTAATTTTGAGAGACATTATCCCATCTGTCACATATTGTCGTTATAATTTACACTGAATATTTCTTTAGTGCCATGTTTTGCTCTTACAAAGAATATAGAACTTAAATAACCTAAATATAAATTTTTCTGACAATTTTCTCTCTGCTATTTCAGAAAACATAGAATTACACAAAAGCCATTGAAACCTTGATTGATGATTGACTAAAACCGCTAATGTAAAACAAAAGAGGAAAAGGAGATGCCAAAATTATTTTTAACCTCGCGCGGAGAGCTTTATGTCAAAACATAGCGGTATAATGCCTAAGAAGTGAGGGGAAAGCGACTTAACGGTTCTCAACATTTTGAATTTCAAACTCGTTCATCTAACCTACATAATTAAACTCATGTGTTTACCGAACCTGTATGGAATTAGAAATATTTCAACTTTTTAGGGACATTATGTAAATGGCCGGGAGCCACGGAGCCCGGAATGTGCCGGTGGGTCCGGGAAGCGCTGTGGGGCAAGGTTAGGGAAGCGCTGGGGGGAGCATCGCGGGCCCAAGAAGCGCCACGAGTCAGGGGAGCGCCGCAGGATGCGCTGTTGGCCAAAGAAGCACCACAGGGATGTGCTATGGCTCCGAAAATCGCCGAAAAAAAAATAAATAAAATTAGTAGGGATAATTTGAACACTTTGAAAATAAGCTATTTTTTTTTGAACCAAATCAAATTGCAGCCTTCCATGTAAAGCGGCATTTTAGATTGTTTTAATGTTATATTACTTTTGATTCTCTTTCATTTGAATTAACCAATTACTACTTTACGCATACTTCTACTACTTCTACTACTAAACGCTGAATTTAAATAATAGTCCAAATTTTAAAAGCAGTAGGGAAGATTTGAACACTTTGAAAATAAGCTATTTTTTTCATTTATAGATTGGACGACCTTTGGTCCAACATTCATCATCGTCCAGTGAAGAAGAGGAAGAACCAATTCTAACACCGCCAGTGGAGATTCAGGACAACGAAATCATTAACTCTATTGAAGTACCTTTCGATATTGATGAGTTTTTAGCTGATTTTTTAATGTAGAAGCTAGCACAGTTGAGCTGGTAGACTTGAGCCCGAATACACTACAGCTTTTGGAGGATTTTACATACGAATTAACTGGGAACCCTTCTCCTCCTCCTCCAGCCTTCGATACCCTAACGAATCCACTTCGAACACCTTAAGTGTAGATTGCTCCTTATTTTGTTTAAAAAGCGGGGGTTGCGTAAAATATACCAGAGGGGGAGGGGGGTACAACTCTCCCCGATTTTCAATTGACCAACAGAATTTTAAATGCAATAGTTGTTTACACTGCGACGTTTGGTGACCCTTTTAATACACTTATGGGGGGAAATTTTGTTTTTGACCCTGTAGAAATTGTGCATGCCTATGTAGATAAAATTCGTGCACTTCTGGAGAACCAAATTCAGTTGTGGGGGAGGGAATCAATTAAGGTTTCCATTGTTTTAAAAGTGTTCTATTTAAATGAGGGGAAAAGTGAGGTTTACTATCATTATAAACATTCCGAGATGCGTTTGCTTTATTCGAATTTGGAAAATTTTGAGGGAGCTTTCATGGATTGGGTAGATCAAATTATAACACATCTTGAGAACTTTAACGAAAATAGGAGTGGATCTCTAGCTCTTTTTTTTGAAAATTTAAGGGTAAATATTTGTAAATTTAAGAAAGATTTTATTTTAAAAGGGGGGGCAGGTGGGCATGAAAAGGATACGGTTTTAAAATATAATCCAGATCCAGAAGGTTGTCAAGGTGTCCATTGGATTTGTTTTGAAACAGGTCAAAAGTGTTTCCGGTATGCTTTCCTCATATCAACATACGAGCCCCTAGCTTGTGACGTTACTAAGACGAATTTAGACAACTGGGCTGTACATGGTAAGGAAGGGTCCCATTTTCCCATAGTAGATTTTATTGTTTAGAGGGGAAATACCCAGTAACGCTAAGATCTATTGACATTTTTGAAAGGGCTAATGCCCATTTAAATATTGGCGTTACTGTGGTTCAGTATGAAACTGAATTTGAAGATGGGGTTCGTTTAAAAAAGAAGGGGGTGGTCTTCCCCGTAAGGAGCCCGTCAGTTAATATGGTCAAACACTGGGTTTGGTTGTTATACACACCCCCTAGTGACCCTGCCAATTCAATTGGCCACTTTAACCCGATCACCGACATCAGTAGAGTTCTGGGGGGTGGTAAGGAGCTAGGGGAACGTTTCTACTGTCCGAAATGTCTGTCACAATTCCGTAGTGATATGTAACTACGGAGTCACATGAGGCATTGTAGACGCCACGGCTATCAGACAGTGGAAACGGTTTCAGGGGATAGGGCAATTCTACGATTCAAAAATTTCCAAAATACCCTTCTCCAATGCAACAAAATATCTTTAGACTGTGAAGCTAAGCTGGTGGAGGTGAACGATCCCCAATTTCCAAACCGAGTCAAAGAACATCAGGCTATTGCAGTGTCCTACGCCCACGCGCAAAGAGACAATTCTAGCACCATGCGGTTGTTGGAAATAGTAGAAACATTGGATGAGGGGCCAGAGTGCATGGTCAAGGCACTGACTAAACTGATTGGCACGGCTAATGGTGCTATTTCTCATTTGCGAAATACGCATTATCCATTGGTGCTGTCTGCGGAGGATCGTCTCGTGATTGAAAATCAAAAAATATGTGGGGTTTGTAAGGGAGACTTTGCCGAGGATGATACGGGGACTAACGAGAGAAGAGGGGGGAGGGTGAAAGTCAGAGATCATAATCACTTGTGGCAGGAAATATCCTCGGGGGTAGTAATTTTAGGGGGGTTGCACATCAATCGTGTAATTTAAATGTTAGCCAGCAGTTTTTTATCCCTGTTTTTATTCACAATTCTAATTAGGATTTAAAATTTATTCTACCGGCACTGGCACGCTTGCATAGGGAGGGAGGGGGAGTAGAATGTCCATGGGTAAATAATTCATTTACCTATAACATTATTCTTAAATCGGCCGAGAAGTTAGTTCTTCTTGAACTGAAATGGCAGGCAGTGGATAATGAGCATAAGTGCTGGAATAAAATCAGTTTTCTAGATTTCTTTAGTTTCCTTCCCAAGGTATTGAGTCAATTGATTCAAGTGCAAAAAAGCGACAATTTCGATTGCTTTCCCTTGCTTAAACAGCGCTTTGCAGACAGTGAAATGTATGACCCGTTGACCCGCAAAGGTATATACGCATACGACTATTACTGTTCTGGTGCACGCTTAAGTGAGATGAAACTACCTTCAATTGAAACTTTTTACAATTCACTGACCAACAGTGAATGCACAGCCGAGGAGTATAAGTTTGCCAAGAAGGTGTGGTCCAAGGAGGATTGTAAAAATGGGTGGGATTATTGTAGACTGTACTTGGCCGGTGAAGTTCTAACTCTGTTGGATATAGTCTGTAAGAACACAAACCAGATCTATTCAGAGTTCGGGTTAGATATAGGCTCTTATTTCTCCACACCCCAGTTAGTGATAGATTTAATTTTAAAAATTAGCAGGGAGAACATAGGCCTAATCACTGATATAGACCAGCACCTTTTTGTAGAGTGTTCAATGAGTGGTGGGGATGTTTTTCATGGGGATCGCGTCTTATCAACCGATCCGAGCGGACAAAACAGCACCGGTGTAAAGTCAAATGCAGTGTTCTTGGACATGAACTCGTTGTATTCCTCGGCAATGTCTCACTACTCGTTGCCGTGTGGGAACTATCAATGGCTTGAGAATTCTTGTGAGTTCCCCGATATTACCACCGTCGAGGACAACGGTCCACAAGGATGGTTCTTTGAAGTTGACGGTCACATTCCGCTGGCGCTTCATGACTCCGTCAAATATTTAGTTGTTCCGTGTATCATTCGGCCCGTGAGCAGGGACTTTCTGAGCCCCTACAAGCATTCATTGGTTGAGGAAATGGGGATGCACTGGACTCCCTCCAAACAGAAACTGATTGCTGATTTGGACCCTAAGGAGAATATCGTTGTTCACCATGTGCTTTTGCACTGGATGGTGAACAATTGCTTCAAAATCACCAAACTAACCCGGGCTCTGCAGTTCAAAGAGCGACCATATTTGAAAACGTTTATCGAAACCTTTGCCAATAAACGTTCTAGGACAAATTCAAAGGTGGAGAAAGAATTGTATAAGCTCATTCTAAATTCAGCGTTTGGAAAAATATGTGAAAGCGTTCTTCATATATGTCGCTGTGATATTGGCACTAGCCCTTTAAAGTGTGCAGGAATTATTCCCGACCCCAATTTTATATCATTCACGAACATAGAGGCCGGCATGGTTCTTCTACACAGGTGAAAGCGAAATGTAGTACTGAACAAGAATATCGCAGGAGGGAGTTCAGTACTAGAAATTTCAAAATAGCTCATATTGTTGTTCTTTTACAATGTTTGCAAGGTGCACTGGCCCAGGGTGAGGGAGGTTCAAGTGTACTAAGGGGACAAAGATTCTCTCTTTTTAAATGTAAATAGGACTGAAGCCTTATTTGGTGATGTAAACAAGGGGGTGCACATCAGCTCGCGGATGGATTTTATGAACTGGAATACATCCCTCTAACATGAACTGGTGAAACGTCAAGCCCCCAACCAACTATTAAAGTTAAAATCAGAGACGGGGAGTGATTTGATATCCAGGGGGGTGTTCCCGGGTCCCAAAGTTTATTGCGTTGAAACACATAGTGGGGATGAAAAGAAGGCGTGTAAAGGGGTGCCTACACACTTTGTAAAGAGCAATTTCAACATGAGCGTGTACAGAGACTGTGTGGAAAGTAGCCTAGTGCCGAGAGCACAAGTGCTTGCAATTCGCTCTCTACAGTATAGAAATTATACTGTGAGAGTAGAAAAGAATGCAATGTCGTGCATATCCGACAAAGTCTATGTGCTCGAGAATGGTGTTAGTGTCCTACCTCATGGCCACTACCGTATTTCAGATCGAGTTGAATGCATTGACTATCACAATCAACTTGGTCTGGAGAAATTAACCTAACCAACTAACCAACTAACCACCACCACCAACCTATTCTTAAATTAAATGCTTCAACCTGTTAATAAATTAACTAACCTGAAAATCTTACCACCGTAACTTAACCTCATCTAACCCAATCTAACCACCACTAGCCAAACCACTAACCCACAGCCGCAGTGACGACAACTATTCTTTTTCCACCGCCGCCCCCGGGGGAGGGGGGGGTCCCTTCCCACGGCCGCCCAGGGGGGGGTCCCGCCCGCGGCCGGCCGGCCTTCGGCCCCGCGGTCCCCAGGGGGGGAGGACCCCACCTTTAAATTCACTGTAATGTTCAACTGTGCTATTGTTTCCAAGACTGTATTTCCAAGTGTGTTTTCTGTTTTTTTGTTGTTTTTGTATAGAAAAGTGTTTTGTTTTTTTTTGTACTTAAATGGTTTTGAATACAATAAGTGTTTTGATTTACAGAAAAGTGCTGTACAGAAAAGTGTTTTTGTAAAGACAAAAATTGTTTATGTCGGACAGAAAAGTGTTTTTTTTATAGGACGGAATCATTGCCGAGATAAGTAAGTACAAATAGAGTTTCAATTTATCCCATTGCACTTTTACTGAAGTTATTTTTTAAAAATTGTTATTTTTATAGTTGCAGTTAATTCTGATGACAAATTTTTGTTTTCATATTGCCGAAATAAATGCCATGAAATATTGTGTTTTTGTTGTTCTGGAATAGATAGATCTATGGGGAAATTACTACTTATTCATTGGATACGTATGATTTACAGTTAGTTGCAGTCCGACTGTTGTCCCCAACAGCAGCATGTATCAATTTAAAACACCCTTCAGATCATTTTTGTGTGGTCCCTCAATGTCGGGGAAAACACCACTTTTAACTAAAATAGTTCAAAATTGCGATAAAATGTTTTTGGAAAAGCCGAAATAAATCTACTATTGCTATAGTATTTGGCAGGAGTCCTATGATAAAATAAAAGCTATTGCCACAACCATACCAATACAATTCATACGGGGACTTGTTGTTTTCAATAGTATTGAATCGAACCTGTGGTTGATTATTGATGATTTGGCTGAATCGATTGAACAGTTCTCACAGGAAATGATACAACTGTTTACCGTTCACTCCCATCATGAACACATTTCCGTTACTCTGGTTCTACACAATCTGTTTCATCAGAGAAAATGTATGCGAACCCTTGAATTGAATTTCACTATCTATATTATCTATCGAGTCGTCCGTGATTCTAGCTCCCTAATAACTCTCACTAAACAGAGATATCCCGGCGCCCCTCAATTTCTAGGGTCAGCATACACACAGGCGAATAGCAAGCCCTATGGTTACATTTTGTTGGATCTTAATCAGAGCATGCTCGAGGACGTACATGGAGTCATAGACATTTTCAATAATGAAATTACAGTATATCTTCCGGTGAACAGTAAAAAAGACTATTAGTCGCCATTATGACACTGACGAAACTACATGAACAACGGTATTTATTTTCCGTTTTAAGTACTTCAAAACCTCCGTTTAGGAAGGCTATGCTCAAACATGGGGTTGACAATGATTTCATTAATCCAATATCTGAACTTTGTTTAAATTTAACTGAGGGAATTTTTCAACTGCCATATGGTTTTACACAACCGACCACGAAACATGGTCCCCCTTTCCGCGCCTTGGCTTTTAAAAACAAGGGAAAA
>NW_028300437.1:0-60949 GCF_049724085.1 Artemia sp. Qi Xiang Cuo | reverse complement strand
TTACGTTAGGTTTCATGTTTTTGTTTGTGAGGCTCGAGTTTATATTTTATGTTTTAAATATTGTGTGTGGGTTTATGGTTTTAAATTAAGGTTCGTCTTTAATTTCTAGTGTTTACGGTTTGCCTTTTGTTTATACGTTTTTCTTTTTTGTGGGGGAGGGGTCCAGAATATGCCTCCCCCCATTAGATGAAAAGACAAAGTCTTTGAATTCCTCACCCAAGGCCACATGCCTGTGGAAAAAGCTGCGAGCCTGGCAAGCCATATGGCAACCTGGAGGCGCCTGGTATCATCGTTCTCTATGCCGAACCCTCGGCAGGAGCCTTAAGTCAAGTGAGTCAAGTCTTTTTTTTGGTGAAAGTGATCATTTGTTGCCTAGCTTAGTTGTGGCCTGGCTGCCCTCTAATCTCTCTGGTCGCTGAAAAGAAGCAGTAGGATTCTTTAATGAGCCCTCTAAGAATATTCTAGGGCTACCTGATCGATACGATCAACCCTGGAAAAAAACAACAAAAAACTAAAAAAAAAAAAACAAACATCCGTGTTCTTTCTCCTGGCAAAAAAAAAAATCATATTTTCAAACAGTTCGTGGTAACAAACTGTAAGTAAGGAGCAACCCTGCTCAGTAGCAACCGAAACTCTAAAAAAAGGAATTTTAATACCAGTAGATACATAAAAAGAATCGGATCTTTATGCTGATTTCAAATATAAGTTTCATCAAGTTTAGTCTTACTCATCAAATGTTTTGGACCTGAAAAAATTTGCCTTATTTTTGAAAAAAGGGGGAGACACTCCCTGAAAAAAATAGAATCTTAATGAAAATCAAACCATGAGTTTAAGCGTTACAGAAAACCCTACTGTAGATGTTTCAAGCTCCTTTCTGCAAAAATGAGGAATTTTGTATTTTTTTTTTTTGCCAGAAGAAAAATTAGGCCCTAAGGATGCGTGTTTATTTGTTTTGTTTCCCATGGGTGATCGTATCGATTCAGTAGTCGTAGAATATCGTGAAAAGACTCTTTCGAACTAAAATTAAAATTTTAGTGCCTTTTTTAAGTGACCAAGAAAATTGGAGGGCAACTTGGCCCCCTCCCACAATCATTTTTTCCGAAGTCACCCAATCAAAATTTTGAGATAGGTATTTTGTTCAGCATAGTCAAAAATTTAATAAATATGTCTATGAGGATGACTTAATTCCCCACAATTCTCGGGGGAAGGGCTGCAAGTTATGAACTTTGCCCATTTTTTACATATAATATGGTTTATTGGGAAGTATACAGACGTTTTCAGGAGAGTTTTTTTCTTGGGGGGGGAGAGGGTTACGTGGGAGAATCTGTCCGAGGAGGATGTGTCCTTGGGGGAAGGGACATATCTATGAAGGGGTTGCCGGATTTCCCAGCATTATTTAAAAAGCGATCAGAAATTAAATAGTATTATACAAATATAAAATTTTGTTTTGTTATACAAAAACAAAATAAAATTTTGATTTTGTTCTTAGGATCAATATTTTGTACTGGAGGCACGAATGCGCATATAAGGATTGAACTTAAAATATTTGGGGATTTCCTCTCTTTTCTTTTTTAGATCTAAAATCTTCTATTTGGGGTTCTGGATTTAATCTTGGTATATCTGTTAGTGGTTTTCCGAGACTTAGTTGGGAAATTATGTCAGATTTATCTTCATAATTGGGCTCCAAGACGTGTTTGTTTATATAAACTCCTCTGATATGACTTTGCATTTTCTTTGTTAAAGGTTGAATTTTCTGTAACTTGGGTGTTTTTTCATTTTTATTAATTTTTTTATATGAATAGCACTTTTTTCAAATCTATGTTTGTTGTTAAATATCTAGAGTAGTTGCTTTCTTAGGGGGGGCGATGAGAATTTGTATGTATTAGTTGTAGTTGTTTGTGTTGGATTGAACTATACTTGTCAAGATAAAGTTTTTGTGTAAGGGTGATATGTCTTATGCTAATATTAATTTTTTCTTATTTTAACGTCTTAGGTTTACTGTTAGAATTACTATTTTCATAGAATTAGTATTTTTATATAGCCTATGTCTTCCTGTTTTGGGTTTAATTTCTGTATATATAGTCTCTGCTCTTGAATATCTTAGAGTAAATCTTTTGTGTTTTAACTTCAAGAGTTAGTACACGAGGTTAAAGCCATTTTTTTGTTGAAATCTTTTAATACAGACTTTAACCTTTTTTACAACCTCTTTAACCTCTTTTTTACAATCTCTTTAACCTACAGACTTTAATCTCTTTTAATACAAACAAACATACAATAGATATTAATGTGTATTAATTTAATGTGTATTAATTAAAGCATATGAATAAGTGAATTTTAAAGTGAATGAAATTGAAATTGAATATGCGAATCAAGGTTGAAACGAAAAAAAATCACTACAAACAAGAACTTTCAATTTCCTATCGAATGATGCCCTTTTGAAGTTTCTACGACGACCTCTTCCATCTGAAGTGCCTCTGGGAGAAAAAATAAATAGAAAAATATTTGAGCCGTATGGCCTTTACTATAGGCAACGCTGTAGCGTTGCCTCTAATTTTAGCTGTTTTCTCTCGTGCCTCGGTCAATGTTTAAGGGGTAAAAGTTTTGTATTGTATTGGGTTATTTAGGTTAGGTTTCATGTTTTTGTGTGCGAGGCTCGAGTTTATATTTGATGTTTTAAATATTGTGTGTGGGTTTGTGGTTTCAAATTAAGTTTCGTCTTTAATTTCTAGTATTTATGGTTTTCGTTTTTTTATACGTTTTTTCTTTTTTTTTGTGGGGGAGGGGGCCAGAGGATGCCTCCCCCCACTAGATGAAAAGACAAAGTCGATGAATCCCTCACCCAAGGCCACATCCCGGTTGAAGAAGCTTTGAGCCTGGCAAGCGATATGGCAACCTGGAGGCGCCTGGTATCATCGTTCTCTACGCCGAAACCTCGGCAGGAGCCTTAAGTCAAGTCTTTTGTTCTGGTGAAAGAGATCATTCGTTGCCTAGCTTAGTTGTGGCCTAGTTGCCCTCCAATCTCTTTGGTCGCTTAAAAGAAGCAGTAGAATTCTTGAATGAACCCTCTCACATTATTTTAGGACTACTTGATCGATACGATCAACCCTGGAAAAAAATATACAACAAAAAACTAAACAAACAAACAAACATCTGTGATCTTTCTCCTTGCAAAAAAATAATTCATATTTTCAAAGAGATCGTGGTAACAAACTGTAAGTAAGGAGCGACCCCACTCAATAGTAACCGAAACTCTAAAAAACGGAATTTTAATACCAGTAGATACATAAAAAGAATCCGATCTTTATGCTGATTTCAAATATATGAGTTTCATCAAGTTTAGTCTTACCCATCAAATGTTTTGGACCTGAAAAAATTTGCCTTATTTTTGAAAAAAAGGGGGGGACACTCCCTGAAAGTAAAAGAATCTTAATGAAAAGCAAACCATGAGATTAAGGGTAACAGAAAACCCTACTCTAGATATTTCAAGCTCATATCTGCAAAAATGTGGAATTTTGTATTTTTTGCCAGAAGAAAGATCACAGATGCGTGTTTATTTTTTTTTCCCATGGTTGATCGTATCGATCCAGTAGTCCTAGAATATCGTGAGAAGGCTCTTTCGAACTAAAATTAAAATTCTAGTGCCCTTTTTAAGTGACCAAGAAAATTGGAGGGCAACTTGGCCCCTCCCGCGCTCATTTTTCCCCGAAGTCACCCAATCAAAATTTTGAGATAGCTATTTTGTTCAGCATAGTCAAAAATTTAATTAATATGTCTTTGAGGATGACTTAATTCCTCGGGGGAAGGGCTGCAAGTTATGAACTTTGCCCATTGTTTACATTTAATATCGGTTATTGGGAAGTATACAGACGTTTTCAGGAGATATTTTTTCGGGGGGGGGGGAGGCGGTTACGTGGGAGAATCTCTCCGAGGAGGATGTTTCCTTAGGGGAAGGGACATATCTATGAAGGGGTTGCCGGATTTCCCAGCATTATTTAAAAAGCGATCAGAAATTAAATAGTATTATACAAATATAAAATTTTGTTTTGTTATACAAAAACAAAAATAAAATTTTGATTTTTTTTTAGGATCAATGTTTTATGCTGGAGGCACAAGTGCCTCTGGGAGAAAAAATAAATAATAAAACATTGGAGCCGTATGGCCTTAGCTATAGGCAACGCTATAGCGTTGCCTCTGATTTTAGCTGTTTTCTCTCGCGCTTCTTTAATTTCTAGTATTTATTGGTTTGCGTTTTTTTATACGTTTTTTCTTTAATTTGGGGGGGGGGGCTTCCAGAGGATGCCTCCCCCCACTAGGTGAAAAGACAAAGTCGATGAATTCCTCACCCAAACCCACATCCCGGTGGAAGAAGCTGCGAGCCTGGAAAGCGAAAGGGCTTCATGGAGGCTCTTGGTATCATCGTTCTCTGCGCCAAACCCTCGGCAGAATTTTTAAGTCAAGTAAGTCAAGTCTCTTTTTTTTGGTGAAAATGATCATTTATTGCCTAGCTTAGTTGTTGCCTAGTTGCCCTTCAATCTCTTTGGTTGCTTAAAAGAGACACTAGAATTCTTGAATGAGCCCTCTCACAACATTCTAGGACTACTTGATTGATACGATCAACCCTATAAAAAAAAACAACAACAAGAAACAAAACAAACAAATAAACACACATCCGTGATCTTTCTCCTTGCAAAAATAAAAAATTCCATATTTTCAAACAGTTCGTGGTATTGTTTTTTATTGTTTTAAAAAATAAAGTTATGAGACAAAGTCAAACTTTAGCGTAAAGAGCGAGGCGTTGAGGAGGGGACAGCCCCTTTCATACACGGAATAATTTCTGTTCGCTTTAAGTTTTAATGTCGCTCCTTACTTTCAGTTTAAAAAACTTGTTTTTTTATTTAATTTCTGATCGTTTTTTAGTTAATGCAACTTTTATTTTGGCTCACCGTCATTGAATAAGTAAACAAAATTTGCATAAAAATTTACTTTTCGTTTGCTAAATGGATGTCTCTAAATTTGGTTATGACGTAATTTACAAATTAACTTACGTAACTAACTTCTATATTCGTATATTTTTCTTCTAGCAAAAAATACGAAGTTGCAGATTTTTGCAGATATGAGCTTGAAACCTATGTAATAGGGTTTTCTGATACGCTGAATCTGACGGTGTGATTTTCATTAAAATTCTTTCACTTGTAGGGGATGTTTCCCCCCTCTTAAAAAAATCGGGTAAATTTTCTCAGGCTCCTAGCCTTTGATGAGTAATACTAAACTTAATAAAATTTATATATTTAGAATCAGCATTATAAACCCATTCTTTTGATACATTTATTGACATCAAAATTCCGTTTTTAAAAGTTTCGATCGCTATTGAGCCGTATCGCTTGTTTTTTTATTGTTTTTTTTATTACGTAGCCTATATGTTATTACGTATATGAGGGGGTTCTCCCCTTAGTCAATACCACGCTCTTTACGTTAGAAGTTAAAAAAAAAATTAATTCACAAACCTCTGAATCACAAAGGGCGTTTAATTAGAATAGATAGCTCTTTTGAAAGCACTAAAAAAAACTGGAGCGTAAAGAGCGTGGTATTGACTTGGGGGAGAACCACCTCATATACGTAATAATTTCTGTTCGTTTTAAGTTCTAATGTTGCGTCTTATTTTCAGTTGAAAAATACTTGTTTTTTTTAAATTTAATTTCTGATCGTTTTTTAAATGATGTTTGGAAATCCGGCGCCCCACTAATAGAAATGCCCCTTATGCCAAAGAAACTACCTCCATAGAAAGACTCCCATGTAACCCCCTCCTCCAACCCCATCCTCCAGAAAAAAAATCCTTCCTGAACATGTATGTATATTTCTCAATCGCCAATAAATAATGCTGGCAAGTCCGGCGTCCCCTTCATGGCATTTTCCCTTTCCCCAGTCCCCCTTCCGTCATGGACAGAGCCTCCAACATACCCCCCGACCTACCCCCCCCCTCACTCCTATAAAAACAACTTCCTGAAAACGTTTGTATACTTCTCAATAACCAATACTGTATGTTAACATGGAGTAAATTTCATAACTTTCAGTCCTCTCCCCGAGGAATTCGGGGGAGTAAGTCATCCTAAAAGATATATTTATCATATTTTCGACCATGCTGAACAAAATGGCTATCTCAAAATTTTGATCGGATGACTTTGGGAAAAAAATGAGCGTGGGAGGGGGCCTATTTGCCCTCCATTTTTTTGGTCACTTAAATAGGGCACTAGAACTTTTAATTTTCGTTCCAATGAGCCCCCCCACGATATTCTAGGACCACTGGGTCGATACGATCACCCCTGGGAAAAAAAAACAAACAAAAAAAACAAAAAAACAAATAAACATGCATCCGTGATCTTTCTTCTGGCAAAAAATGCAAAATTCCACATTTTTGTAGATAAGAGTTTGAAACCTTTGCAGTAGGGTTCTCTGATACGCTGAATATAATGGTGTGATTTTCATTAAGGTTCTTTAATTTTTAGGGGCTCTTTCTCCTTATTTTTGAAAATCAGCCAAATTTTCTCAGGTGCATAACTTTTTATGGGTAGCACTAAACTTGCTGAAAGTTATATATTTGAAATCAGCATTGAAATTTGATTCTTTTGATGTATCTATTGGTATCAAAAACCCGTTTTCTAGTTTCGGTTACCATTGAGCCGGGTCGCTCCTTACTTACAGTTCGTTACCACGAACTGTTTGATATATCTTTTGTTTCTGATTAATTTAAAAAAAAATGAGCAAAATTAAAATCAAATAATCTATGAAGCGTGAAACTACCAGAAATCAGCATCGACAAACAAATGCAACCCAAATCGAACAGAAATTACAATAATTAACCGAGTCAAACTCGCAACGAGCAGAAATTAACATAAGTTGAGCCCAAAACCCCTATGCCTTCCCAAGGCCAGAACAAAATTTGCGCTTTACTGAACAAATTTTAATGTTTTTCCTTCTATAACTTTAATAAATCAAATAATATTAACATTTTGATTACTAAATATCAGTATATGTATATTAAACTGACAATTGCACATTAATTTGTATTTTTCCAGTAAAGTGCAAATTTTTTTCTGGCCTTGGGAAGGCATAGGGGTATCGATCAAGTAGTCCTAGAATATCGTGAGAGGGCTCTTTCGAACGAAAATTAAAAATTCTAGTGCCCTTTTTAAGTGACCAAGAAAATTGGAGGGCAACTTGCCCCCCTCACACAATCATATTTTCCCGAAGTCACCCAATCAAAATTTTGAGATAACTATTTTGTTCAGCATAGTCCAAAATTTAATAAATATGTCTTTGAGGATGAGTTAATTCCCCACAGTTCTCGGGGGAAGGGCTGCAATTTATGAACTTTGCCCATTGCTTACATATAATATCGGTTATTGGGAAGTATACAGATGTTTTCAGGAGGTATTTTTTTCTGGGGGGGGGGGGTAGGAGGAGGGGGTTACGTGGGAGAATCTCCATAGAGGATGTTTTCTTGGGAGAAGGGACATTTCTATGAAGGGGGTGCCGTATTTCCCAGCATTATTTAAAAAGCGATCAGAAATTAAATAGTATATAATATAATACTATATTCAATGCTATAGCGTTGCCTATAGCAAGGCCGTATCCAGGGGGGGGGGTTACCCGGTTTGACCCTCCCCCCGAAATTTTCGAACGAGTCGAAAATTAGTCTAAAAATACCTGTAAAGACAAAACCTTACCAGAAAAAAAATATGCTAACACACTAAATCCTATTGCATTTTGTGGGCTAACGGTTCTGATCAGCTTACGCAATTAGGTAACCGTAGGTAACCCCATGTTCACCTGACCTTGCATAGTAAATTAGGGTTAATAATATGCGCTCTGATCAGCTTACGCAATTAGGTAACCCCATGTTCACCTGACCTTGCATAGTAAATTAGGATTAATGGGCGCTCGAGGTATGGTATAAGAGAGTGCAAGATTGTCAGTTTAGTTCAGTTCAATTTCGGACTTGGCTAAGAGAAGAGCGATTTTCAACATGAAGAGGAAGTGTGACATTACGTCGTTTTTCGCGACAAAGCAGACCAGGGATGTTTCTGACAGTGGCATTAGTGGGACGTCTGCGGAGCATTCATCTACACCTGTGGATCTGAAGGGCACTGGAGCCATTGTTGAAGCTTCTGAATCACGCACACTGGAACTAATCACGATGCAACACGCACTTGCACCAACCCAGTCTTTGTCGTTGTTTGCAAATGACATCGGTCGTTTTGTCAACAAATCATTCAGTCTAGATTCAAATTCTAAACTTCGTTTGCTGAAGAGCCCTTGGACTCCAGATGTCTCCTACATTTTTCCAGTATCCGAAAAATGGAAGCTGATGTTTCAGTTAACTTGGCTCACTCGTTTCAGTTGGCTGTCCTACTCTCCGTCTGAGGACGCTGCTTTTTGCGTTCTGTTCTCGTCAGACACAGCTGGCAAAGGCTGCCACCAGCGCTTGGGGAATCTAGTCACCAAACCATTCAGGAACTGGAAGGATGCGATACAGTGCTTCACAGCTCACCAATAAGCAGAGTTTCATAGAAACTGCATCGTATCGGCTGAAAACTTCATTTCTGTCTCGGAGAAAAGGCAGGACAATATCGTGCACCAACTAGACGCGGTGAGGAAAGCGCAGGTTCAAGAAAATCGCCAGAAGTTGCAACCAATTGTTGCTGCTACTGCTTTCTATTTTCGACGAAGCTCAGCGATTAGCCAGCGACTTAGGACTGGAGATGACTCGTCCAAGGACGAGAGGTGGAGAGAGTATGCACGCAGACGATCCAGACCTTCTCAACCACTATAGAACCTCGCTGTTTATTCCTTTCCTGGACCACTTCACTTCCGAGCTGAAAGAACAATTTGTGCTTCACCTTAAACTGCTGTCAAATCACAGCGTCTTTTCTCCTGCCAAAATTGTTTCTGTCGATCTGAAGGCATTAAATCTGGAGTCATTGGTTAAATTGTATGGCAATATTCTTCCCGAGCCAGACTGTCTGAAGCAAAAAGTTGAGTTATGGCGCATCAAGTGGGAGAATGTTCCGGTATCAGAGAGGCCTACTTGTGCTGTGTCTTCACTTCAGGCATGCGACGTTACCTTTTTTCCAAATGTTTTTTCTTCTTCTGGCTGTTCTTGCGACGTTACCTGTTAGCACTGCCACTCCGGAAAGAAGTTTCTCAACGCTCAGAAGGCTCAAAACCTGGCTGAGAAATTCAACAGGAGAAGAACGATTGAGTGGCTTAGCCCACCTTGCACTCAATAGGGACGTTGACATCTGCCCTGACAAGATCATCGACATTTCTGCAGGGAAGAAAAATCGTCGCCTGGATTTCGTTTTATAGATATTCGTTCTTACTTTTAGCTAAAAAAAAACTAAAAAATATATAGACTACTTCTAGCCTACTATTTGGCTTCTTTTTGCGCAAAAAAAAAAATTGCTTGTAGTATTTAACTAAATGTAAATACTTGTCTTGTTTTTGCGTTACTAAAAAAAAAAAAAAAAATGCCCCTTATAGATACGAAAGTATGCCTAGTGGACGCGTCCTCCTTCACAAGAGACGGACTAACGGTCTCGAGATAACGTAATGTTGCTCGAGGATGTTAGACGAAGTCCACGGGAAAAAAACAAGTTACCCCCCCCCCACCCCCGAACAAAAATCCTGAATACGGCATATTGTTCATATTGTTCTTTTATTTGGATGTCAACTTTTCCCCTGTCTCTGATGCCACTTTCAAAACTTTATGATAAAGCAAGGACTCTTATTAAGGAAACTAACCGATCTTCACTTAAACCCTTGCTTGATTTGAAATCTCTCTATTTTATTTCTTGTTCTTCTTTCATCTTTTTATAGTTGCAGGACCATCTTTCTGCTGCTCTATATAATAATATATCTTCTGTTTCTGATCAATCGACTTATCATCTCTGCACTTCCAGCAATTTACAGATTCTTCATACTCCATTAGTGAGATCTGATTTCAACCCTCTGACAACTTGCAACAGGATTTGGAACACGCTCCCTGGGTCTGCACGAATCTGACACTCGGTTGATATGTTTAAAAATTATGTTAGGGATTTTCTAGCTGGTAATTAAGTTGTTTTTTTTATGGTGATCATTGTATCTTATGATTTTTCTTATCTTATGATTTCTCTTGTGTTGAGTCTCTTAAAGTGTGAATGTGTGATGTTGAAAATGTTTTTGTTTTTGATGTATATGTTTCATTTTTGTTTCTCCCCTGTTTTGTCCTGGCCATAGAGCCTTACGGGGGAGTTTATATTGAAGTGTATTTTGTTGAGTTTATTGATTGAATAAAATTGATTGATTGATTGATTGATCAAGTTTAATCTTACCCATCAAAAGTTTTGGACCTGAAAGAATTTGCCTTATTTTCAAAAAAGCGAAAAACAAACCCTGAAAACAATAGAATCTTGATGAAAATCAAACCATGAGATTCAGCGTAACAGGAAACCCTATTGTAGATGTTTCAAGCTCCTATCCTCAAAAAATGTGGAATTTTGTAATCTTTGCCAGAAGAAAGATCACGGATGCGTGTGTATGTGTTTTTTTTCCCCAAGGGTAATCTTATCGATCCAGTAGTCCTAGAATATCGTGAGAGGACTCATTCGAAAGGAAATTAAAAGTTCTAGTGCCTTTTTTAAGTGACCAAGAAAATTGGAGGACAACTTGGCCCCCTCCCACGATCATTTTTCCCGAAGTAACCCAATCAAAATTTGTTTAGGTCAGACATAAATGAGTCAGACAAAAGACATAAATATGTCTTTGAGGATGCTTTAATTCCCTAAAGTGCTCGGGAAAAGGGCTGCAAGTTATGAACTTTACCCATTGTTTACATATAGCATCGGTTATTGGGAAGTATACAAACGTTTTCAGGAGAGATTTTTTCTGGTGGGGGGGGGGGGCTAGGAGGAGGACAAAGACAAAGTCGATGAATTCCTCACCCAAGGCCACATCCCGGTGGAAGAAGCTGCGAGCCTGGCAAGCGATATGGCAACCTGGAGGCGCCTGGTATCATCGTTCTCTACGCCAAACCCTCGGCAGGAGCCTTAAGTCAAGTCTTTTTTTTTTGGTGAAAGTGATCATTTGTTAGCTAGCTTAGTTGTGGTCTAGTTGCCCTCCAATCTCTTTGGTCGCTTAAAAGAAGCAGTAGAATTCTTGAATGAGCCCTCTCACAATATTCTAGGACTACTTGATCCATACGATCAATCCAAGAAAAAAACAACAAAAACTAAACAATCAAACAAACAAACATCCGTGATCTTTCTCCTGACAAAAACAAAAAACTCCATATTTTCAAACAGTTCATGGTAACAAACTGTAAGTAAGGAGCGACCCCACTCAATAGTAGCCGAAACTCTAAAAAACAGTATTTTAATACCAGTAAATACATCAAAAGAATTGAATCTTTATGCTGATTTCAAATATATAAGTTTCATCAAGTTTAGTCTTACCCATCAAAAGTTTTGTACCTGAAAACATTTTGCCTTATTTTCGAAAAAGGGGGAAAACACCCCCGAAAATAATAGAATCTTAATTAAAATGAAATCATGAGATTAAGCGTAACAGAAAACCCTACTGTAGGCGTTTCAAGTTCCTATCTGCAAAAATGTGGAATTTTGTATTTTTTGCCAGAAGAAAGATCACGAATGCGTATTTTTTTGTTTTTTTCCCCAGGGGTGATCGTATCGATCCAGTAGTCCTAAAATATCGTGAGAGGGCTCATTCGAACGGATATTAAAAGTTCTAGTGCCCTTTTTAAGTGACCAAGAAAATTGGAGGGCAACTCGGCCCCCTCCCAGCCTCATTTTTCCCAAAGTCACCCAATCAAAATTTTCAGATAGCTAGGTTATTTTGTTCAGCATAGTCAAAAATATAATAAATATGTCCTTGAGGATGATTTAATTCCCTACAGTGCTCGGGGAAAGGACTGCAAGTCATAAACTTCACCCATTGTTTACATATAGTATCGGTTATTGGGAAGTATACAGCCGTTTTCAGGAGGGATTATTTCTGAGGGGGGGGGTAGGAGGAGAAGGTTAAGTGTGAGAATCTTTTTATGGACGATGTTTCCTTTTCGATGTTTCTGTTCGTTTAAGTTTTAATTTTGCTCCTTTGTTAAGTTTTAAAACTGTAAGCAAGGAGCGGCCCCGCTCAATAGTAACCGAAACTCTAAAAAACGGCATTTTAATACCAGTAAATACATCAAAAGAATCGGATCTTTATGCTGATTTCAAATATATAAGTTTTATCAGGTTTAGTCTTACCCATGAAAAGTTTTGGACCTGAAAAAATTTGCCTTATTTTCGAAAAAAGGGGGAGACACCCTCTGAAAGTAATAAAATGTTAATGAAAATCAAACCATGAGATTAAACGTAACAGAAAACCCTACTGTAGATGTTTCAAGCTCCTATCTGCAAAAATGTGGAATTTTGTATTTTTTGCCAGAAGAAAGATCACGAATGCGTGTTTATTTGTTTGTTTTTTGCTTCTTTTTTTCCCCAGGTGTAATTGTATTGATCCAGTAGTCCTAGAATATCGTGAGGGCTCATTCGAACGGAAATTAAAAGTTCTAGTGCCCTTTTTAAGTGACCAAGAAAAGTCACCCAATCAAAATTTTCAGATACCTAGGCTATTTTGTTCAATATAGTCGAAAATATAATAAATGTGTCTTTGAGGATGATTTAATTCCCTACAGTGCTCGGGGAAAGGGCTGCAAGTTATGAACTTTGCCCAATGTTTACATTTAGTATCGGTTATTGGGAAGTATATAGACGTTTTCAGGAGGGATTTTTTCTGGGGGGTAGGAGGTAACGTGTGGGAATCTTTTTATGGACGATGTTTCCTTGGGGGAAGGGAAATTTATGTGAAGGGGGTGTCTGGTTTCCCAGCATTATTTAAAAAACGATCAGAAATTAAATAAAAAAACAAGTTTTTTCTACTGAAAGTGAGGAGCAGCATTAAAATTTAAAACGAACAGAAATTATTAAGTATATGAGGGGGTTCGTCCCCTAGTCAATACCTCGCTCTTTACGCAAAAATTGTTTTTTTTTGTACTTTCAAAGAGCTATCTAGTCTAATTAAATAGCCTTTGTGATTCAGGGATTTGTGATTCGAACAAAATTCAAACTTTAGCGGAAAGAGCGAAGTTTTGACTAAGGAGCGAATCTTCTCATATACATAATGATTTCTCTTCGTTTAAGTTTTAATGTTGCTCCCTACTTTCAGTTGAAAAACTTGTTTTTTATTTAGTTGCGGACATAACCTTGAGACCTCTCTAACACGGTTCTTTGATAAGCTGAATCTGCCTGTTTTATTTTTATTGAGATCCTGAGTTTTTTAGGGGGTCTTACTCCCTTTTTTTCAAAAATAAGTCAAATTTTCTCAGGCTCATATTCTTTGACAGGTAAAACAAAAGTTAACAAAACTTATATTATTGAATTCAGCGTAAAACTCCAATTCTTTTGATATGTCTGTTGGTGTCAAAATTCAGTCTTTTAGACTTTCAATTACTATTGAGCAGGGTCACTTCTTACTTACAGTTCGTTACCGCAAGTTTTTGATTTATATTTGATAGTAGTATGTTACATGTAAGCTATTTGCTAAGGTACTTTTTATATGTAGTGTATAGTTTTTTGTGAATGTTGTTTGAATTGGACCATGGCATTTTAATTTTTAATTTTTTTTGTAGATTTTGTATATTAGATTGAAAATTTCATTTTGTAGGATTTTAGTCTTTTTTTTTGTTTTATCTGTTTTCTCTCGCGTTTCAGTTAATATTTAAGGGGTCAAAGTTTTGTATTGTATTGGTATTTTAAGTTCGGTTTCATGTTTTTGTGTGTGAGGCTCGAGTTTATGTATGATGTTTTAAATATTGTGTGTGGGTTTATGGTTTCACATTAAGGTTCGTCTTTGATTACTAGTATTTATGGTTTGTGTTTTTTTTTAATTTTTTCTTTTATTTCGGGGGGGGGGCGTACAAAGGACGACCCCCCCCCCCGACTAGATGGAAAGACAAAGCCGATGAATTCCTCACCCAAGCCCATACCCCAGTGGAAGAAGCTATGAGCCTGGCAAGCGATAGGTCCACCCGGTAACGGTTGGCCTTATCGTTTTCTACGCCGAACTCTCGACAGGAGTCTTAAGTCAAGTAAGTGAAGTCTGTTTTTGGTAAAAGTGATCATTTTTTATATTCGTTTTTATATAGTTAAAGTTTTTGTATTTATATTTAAAATTTTGCTGGTTGTGAAGTTTTTGTTTGAAGGGTTTAAATTGTGTGTTTTTTACTTAACTTTCGGTATTAGGAGGTTTTCAATTTTGCACGTTGGTTTTAAAAACTTGTATTTGGATTAATTTGCTCTGAGGTGAGCTGAATTTTTTTATGTGTAGCTAATTTTTTTCCCTTTAGATTTATTTTTGTTTGCAGGGTATGACCTTTTTCGTTTGTCGGGTTTTAGTTTCCTTGATTGGGGATTAGAGTTCAGGGTTTATTATTGGAAGTTTTAGTCCTTTTACGTAGAGTAGAGACAATTTTGAGTAAGATGTTCATCGAAAAATTTAATTTTTTGTCATGGAGGGCTAAAAGCAGTGGCAGAAAGAAAAAGGGCAAATAACACAAACAGATTTTTTTTTGTGTTTGGTTAAAGCTGAATTTGTTGCATTTTGTTTTTATATGGGAAGTTAAAGTTTTTTAACTTGGGCTATAAGTTTTGTCAGAGTTTGAAGTTTTTATTTAGAAGATTTAAATTGTGTTTTGGTTTTAATTTTTAAATTTTGCATTTAATTTAATGGTTGTTTCGAGCATTTGTATATGGCTAAAATTTTTTTTTTATGAAATTTTATGTAAAAAAGAAGGTTATGTATTTATATTTAAGTTTTGTTGTTGTCAGAGTATAATCCGGTTTTGATTTTCTTAATTGGGGTTTTAGGATTATGTTTTTATTTTAAGTTATGTTCTTTTTCGTAAGCGGTGGTGTTGATTAAGTAAATATCATATATCGAGTCTGGGTTTTCTTGGGAAGTATTTTCCCTTGGTACATATTCGTAAGATGCTAGTGGGAGAATATTAGAGGGTCAGGTGTGTATTTAAGGGTGCTAGGGGGTGTATGGGGCTGGCTTTGCACAAATTTCACGCGGTGGCCCTGTTTTCACAAATCTCAGTGCACATCTAGCAGCGTATTCAGGAGATCCAGGATCAGACATGCTCTCTTGTCTTAATTAAAAACCTTATATATTATCAATGGGAAACTTGAAAAAGTTTAAGCCGTATCAAATATTGAAATTGGGACATTTGGATGATATTTAAATATTATCTCCATCGTGGTGAATAAAATTGAAAAGAAAATAGAATGAAAGTATAGAAAGTAAAACAACGATATAAATAGAAAAGGAATTCAAAATTGAAATTGTTTTGAAATGATAGTTAATAATTAAATGAAAATTAAAAAGCAAAGGAATATAAATGTTACAATCATAAAAATATGAAATAATTATTCTTATCATGACGACATTATAAAAATGATATGACGTCATATGAAGTATTTATGTAGAAGCAATTTGTGCCTTTTTATTTTCAGGATGGTACTCACTGGTGAAGTGTCAGATAGTGTTCCCGGAGAAATGGATTTGAGGATTCAAAATACAGTGAACAAAGCATCGATTTCAGGTAAGGGAATGCTTATGCTATTTTCAAAGAAACTTTATTGAGTAGATTGGCACAACCTTTTTCAGGGAATCTGACCGATCCTTAGATGAAATCTTTTTGTTGGTATGTATTAATATCTGGTGTTACAGAAATATATTTGGTCAAAATAAAATTCCTTGAATTTACTTTCAAGTTGAATAAGTGGGGTCTATATTTTTAGGATTCGTATTTAAGTTTTTTCATTGGTTCCTAATATTTTTGTTATTTGGGTCAAATGACAGTGTGTGTTATATTCTTATTAATGAATGTTCCAACTGATCATTTTATTTTGTTTTCTATAACAAATAAATATGACACTAATGAATTTATTCTCACGTGTCTAGAATATTTTTGTGCGTTGCATTTGACCCAGTTTTTTGCGAGTGAAATAAAAAATAAAATTTTAATTTTTTCTTAGGATCAATATTTTGTGCTGGAGGCAAATGTGCGCATATAATGATTGAAGTCATAATTTTTGGGGATTTACTCCATTTTCTTTTTTAGATCTAAAATTTTCTTATTCGGGTTCTGGATTAAATCTTCGTATATCTGTTAGTTGCTTTCGGAAACTTAGTTGGGAAATTATGTGGGATTTATCTTCATGTTTGGGGTCCAAGACGGGTTTATTGATAAGAGTTCCTCTGTTATGACTTTGCCTTTTCTTTGTTAAAGGTTGAATTTTCTGTAACTTGGGTGTTTTTTCAGTATTCTTACTTTTTGTGGACCAATAAGCACTTTTTTTCAAATTTTTGTTTGTAGTTAGATATCTAGAGTAATTTTTTTTGGGGGGAGGGGGGTATGAGAATTTTTATGTATTGGCTTAAGTCATTTGTGTTGGATTGAACTATACCTGTCAAGACAAAGTTTTTGTGTAAGGGTGTTATGTCTTATGCTAATATTAATTTTTTCTTATTTTAACGTCTTAGGTTTAGTGTTAGAATTGATATTTTCATAGAATTAGTATTTTCATATAGCCTATGTCTTCCTGTTTGGGGTTTAATTTTTGTATATATAGTCTCTGCTCTTGAATATCTTAGAGTAAAGCTTTTGTGTTTTAACTTCAAGAGTCAGTACACGAGGTTCAAGCCGTTTTTTTTGGTTGATATCTTTTAATACAGACTTTAACCTTTTTTTTTACAAACTCTTTAACCTCTTTTTTACAACCTCTTTAACCTCCAGACTTCAGCCTCTTTTAATATAAACCAACATACAATAGATGTTAATGTGTATGAATAAATAAATTTTAAAACGAATGAAACTTAAATTGAATATGCAAATTAAGCTTGAAACGAACAAAATTCACTACAAACAAGAACTTTCAATTTCCAATCGAATGAGACCCCTTTGAAGTTTCTACGACGACCCCTTCTATATGAAATGCCTCTGGGAGAAAAAATTAATAATAAAATATTGGAGCCGAATGGCCTTTACTACAGGCAACGCTATAGCGTTGCCTCTGATTTTAGCTGTTTTCTCTCGCGCTTCAGTCAATGTTTAAGGGGTAAAAGCTTTGTATTGTGATGGGTTATTTACGTTAGGTTTCATGTTTTTGTTTGTGAGGCTCGAGTTTATATTTGATGTTTTAAATATTGTGTGTGGTTTTATGGTTCCAAATTAAGGTTCGTCTTTTATTTCTAGTATTTATGGTTTGCGTTTTTTATACTTTTTTATTCTTTTGGGGGGAAGGAGTCCAGAGGATACCTCCCCCCACTAGATGAAAAGACAAAGTCGATGAATTCATCTCCCAAGGCCACATCCCGGTGGAAGAAGCTGCGAGCCTGGCAAGCGATATGGCAACGTGGAGACGCCTGGTATCATCGTTCTCTATGCCGAACCCTCGGCAGGAGCCTTAAGTCAAGTGAGTCAAGTCTTTTTTTTTTGGTGAAAGTGATCATTTGTTGCCTAGCTTAGTTGTGGCCTGGTTGCCCTCCAATCTCTTTGGTCGCTGAAAAGAAGCAGTAGAATTCTTGAATGAGCCCTTTCAGAATATTCTAGGACTACTTCATCTATCCGATCAACCCTGGAAAAAAACAACAGCAAAAAAATAAACAAACAAACAAACAAACATCCATGATTTTTGTCCTGGCAAAAAGAAATTCATATTTTCAAACAGTTCATGGTACCAAACTGAAAGTAAGGAGCGACCCCGCTCAATAGTAACCCAAACTCTAAAAAACGGAATTTTATTACCAGTAGATACATCAAAAGAATTGGATGTTTATGCTCATTTCAAATATATAAGTTTCATCAAGTTTAGTCTTACCCATCAAAAGTTTTGGACCTGAAAAAATTTGCCTTATTTTCGAAAAAAGGAGGAACAACCCCTGAAAGTAATAAAATCTTAATGAAAATCAAATCGTGAGATTAAGCGTATCCGAAATCACTTCTGTAGATGTTTCAAGCTCCTATCTGCAATAACTAAAAAAAAACAAGTTTTTTTTTACCTGAAAGTAAGGAGCGACATTAAAACTTAAAACGAACAGAAATTATTCTGTATATGAAAGGGACTGTCCCCACCTCAACGCCTCGCTCTTTACGCTAAAGTTTTTATTGTTTTAAAAAATGAAGTTGTGAGACAGAGTCAAAATTTAGCGTAAAGAGCAAAGCGTTGAGGAGGGGACAGCCCCTTTCATATACGGAATAATTTCTGTTCATTTTAATGTTGCTCCTTACTTTCAGTAAAAAAAAAATATTTTTTTTAGTTAATTTCTCAACGTTTTCGAATTAATGCAGCTTTTATTTGGGCTCACCGTAGGCCTACATGAATAGTTAAAACGAAATTCGCATATTAATTTTCCTTTTTTGGCTAATTGGCTTTCTCGAAATTTTGTTCTGACGTAACTTACGAATTAACTTACGTAACGAGTTTCTATATTCGTATGATTTTATTACGTATATTAGGGAGTTCGCTCCCTAGTCAATACCTCGCTCTTTACGCTAAAGTTCGAATTTTGTTCAAATCACAAACCGCTGAATCACAAAGGCCGGTTAATTAGAATAGATAGCTCTTTTGAAAGTAATTAAACACTTTAGCGTAAAGAGCGAGGTATTGGCTAGGGGGTGAACCCTCTCATATACGTAATAATTTCTGTTCGTTTTAAGTTTTAATGTTGTTCCTTATTTTTAGTTGAAAAAAACTTGTTTTTTTATTTAATTTCTTATCGTTTTTTAAATAATGCTGGGAAATATGGCGCCCCCTTCATGGAAATGTCCCTTCCCCCAAGGAAATATCCTCCATTGAAAGATCCTCCCCGTAACCCTTACTCCGACCCCGACCCCCCACTAGAAAAAAATTCCTCCTGAAAACACCTGTATACTTCCCAATAACCAATTCTATATGTAAACAATGGGCAAACTTTATAGCTTGCAGCCCTTCCCCCGGGAGCTGTGGGGGGTTAAGTCATCCTCAAAGACATATTAATTAGATTTTGGACTATGCTGAAAAAATGGCTATCTCAATATTTTGATTGGGTGACTTCGGGAAAAAAATGAATGTGGGAGGGGGCCAAACTGCCCTCCAATTTTTTTGGTCACTTAAAATGGGCGCTAGAACTTTTAATTTCCGTTCAAACGATCCCTTTCACGATATTATAGGACTACTGGATCGATAAGATCACCCCTGAAAAAAAAAAAAAAAACACGCATCCGTGATCTTTCCTCCGGCAAAAAATACAAATTTCCATATTTTTGCAGATAGGAGCTTCAAACCTCTATAATAGGGTTCTCTGATGCGCTAAATCTGATGGTGTGATTTTCATTTTAGAGTTCTATGACTTTTAGGGGTTGTTTCCCCCTTTTTTCGAAAATAAGGCAAATTTTCACAGTTGCGTAACTTTTTATGGGTATAACAAAACTTGATGAAACTTAAATATTTGAAATCAGTATAAAAATCTGAGTCTTCTGATGTATCTATTGGTATCAAAATTCAGTTTTTTAGAGTTTCAGTTACTATTGAGCCTGGACGCTCCTTGCTTACAGTTCGTTACCACAAACTGTTTGAAAATATGGAATTTTGTGGAATTTTTGCCAGAAGAAAGATCACGGATGCGTGTTTATTTGTTGTTTTTTTTTCTCATGGGTGATTGTATCGATCCAGTAGTCCAAGAATATCGTGAGAGGGCTCTTTCGAACGAAAATTAAAAATTCTAGCGCTCTTTTTAAGTGTCCAAGAAAATTGGAGGGTAACTCTGCCCCCTCCCACAATCATTTTTTCCCGAAGTCACCCAATCAAAATTTTGAGATAGCTATTTTGCTCACCATTGTCGAAAATTTAATAAATATGTCTTTGAGGATGACTTAATTCCCCACAGTTCTCGGGGGAAGGGCTGCAAGTTATGAACATTGCACATTTTTTATATGTAGTATCGGTTACTGGGAAGTATATAGACATTTTCAGCAGGAATTTTTTCTGGGGGGGAGGCGGGGGGGTAGAAGGAGGGGGTTACGTTGGAGAATCTTTCCATGGAGGATGTTCCCTTGGGGGAAGGGGCAATTCTATGAAGGGGGTGCCGGATTTCCCAGCATTATTTAAAAAGCGATCAGAAATTAAATAGTATTATACAAAAATAAAATTTTGTTTTGTTATACAAAAACAAAACTAAAATTTTGATTTTTTTTAGCATCAATATTTTGTGCTGGAGGCACACGTGCGCATATAAGGATGGAAGTCATAATATTTGATGATTTACTCCATTTCCTTTTTTAGATCTAAAATTTTCTAATTGGGGTTCTGGATTTAATCTTCGTATATCTGTTAATGGCTTTCAGAGACTTAGTTGAGAAATTATGTGGGATTTGTCTTCATAATTAGGCTCCAAAACGTGTTTGTTTATACAAATTCCTTTGTTATGACTTTGCATTTTCTTTGTTATAGGTTCAAATTTGTGTAATGGTGGTGTTTTTTCATTTTTCTTGATATTTGTAGATCAATAAGCACCTTTTTCAAATTTCTGCTTGTATTTCGGTATGTTGAGTAAAGTTTTTTTTGAAGGGGGATTAGAATTTGTATGAATTGGTTTTAGTCATTTGTGTTGGATTGAACTATACGTGTCAAGATAAAATTTTTGTGTTATGGTGTTATGTCTTAAACTAATATTAATTTTTCTTATTTTAACGTCTTAGGTTTAGTGTTAGAATTCAATTTGGGTCCTTGGGTTAATAATTTGGAATGTGGTGCTTTTATTCTATAATGTGTGGTATTTTCATATATGTCTTTCTGTTTGGGGTTTTATTTTTGTATACATATAATAGTAATAGTAATTTATTAACACACACAAGGACAATACATTTTACTCACTACCGACCCAAGAACCTGGGGTCAGGTTGTCCTAAGGGTAGGCATATATCAAAATTTCATATTCACAACAGAAATATACAACCTAGGCCTAAAAAAAAATAAAATAAAAGAAAAATCATTCCCCTTCGCACGCAGTTCCTACCACCAATCGCTATAGTCTCTGCTCTTGATTATCTTAGAGTAAAGCTTTTGTGCTTTAACTTCAAGAATTAGTACACGAGGTTCAAGCTGTTTTTCGGGTTGATCTTTTTTAATACAGCTTCAACTTTTTTAACAACCTCTTTAACCTCTTTTTTTACAACCTCTTTAACCTCCAGACTTTAACCTCTTTAAATACAAACAAACATACAACAGATATTAATGTGTATTAATTTAATGTGTATTAATTAAAGCATATGAATAAATAAATTTTAAAACGAATGAAACTTAAATTGAATATGCAAATTAAAAAAAAAACGCTTGAAACGAACAAAAATCACTACAAACAAGAACTTTAAATTTCCAATCGGATGAGCCCCCTTTGAAATTTATACAACGACCCCTTCCATATGAAGTGCCTCTGGGAGAAAAAATAAATAATAAAACATTGGAGCCGTATGGCCTTTACTACAGGCAACGCTATAGAGTTGCCTTTGATTTTTGCTGTTTTCTCTCGCTCTTCAGTCAATCTTTAAGGGGCCAGAATTTTGCACTGTATTGGGTCGGGTTATTTGCGTTACGGTTCATGGTTTTGTGTGTGAGACTCGAGTTTATATATGTTCTTTTAAATATAGTGTGTGGGTTTATGGTTTTAAATTAAGGTTCGTCTTTAACTTCTAGTATTTATGGTTTGCGTTTTTTATACGTTTTCTCAATTTGGGGGGAGGCGTCCAGAAGATGCCTCCCCCTACTAGGTGAAAAGACAAAGTCGATGAATTTCTCACCCAAACCCACATCCCGGTGGAAGAAGCTGCGAGCCTGGCAAGCGATAGGGCAACCTGGAGGCGCCTGGTATCATCGTTCTCTACGCCGAACCCTCGGCAGGATTCTTAAGTCAAGTAAGTCTAGTCTCTTTTTTTTGGTGAAAGTAATCATTTATTGCCTAGCTTAGTTGTTGCCTAGTTGCCCTCAAATCTCTTTGGTCCCTTAAAAGAGGCACTAGAATTCTTGAATGAGCCCTCTCACAATATTCTAGGACTACCTGATCGATACGATCAACCCTGAAAAAAAAGAAAAAAAAATAAACACACATCCGTGATCTTTCTCCTGGCAAAAATAAAAATTCCGTATTTTCAAACAGTTAATGGTAATAAACTGTAAGTAAGGAGCGACCCCGCTCAATAGTAACCGAAACTCTAAAAAACGGATTTTCAATACCAGTAGAAACATCAAGAGAATCGGATCTTTATGTTGATTTCACATAAATAAGTTTCATCATTTCGATTCCTAGGCATCCCGCTTGACGAAAATCGTTCCTTCAAGCATCATACTGACCTGATTAAAATTAAAGTCTCTAGGAGTCTTGGAATCCTTAGTAAGCTTAAACACATATTTCCAGGGTCGATTCTTAGAATCTTGTTCTGCAGCCTAGTTCAGTCTTATGTTTCCTATTGTTCTGTTACTCGGATGTCAACTTTTGCCTCGTCTCTGATGCCACTTTCAAAATTTTATGATAAAGCAAGGACTCTTATTAAGGAAACTAACCGATCTTCACTTAAACCCTTGCTTGATTTGAAATCACTCTATTTTCTTTCTTGTTCTTCTTTCATCTTTTTACAGTTGCAGGACCATCTTCCTGCTGCTCTATATAATAATATATCTTTTGTTTCTGATAAATCGACTTATCATCTCTGCACTTCCAGCAATTTACAGATTCTTCATACTCCATCAGTGAGGTCTTATTTCACCCCTCTGACATCTTGCAACAGGATTTGGAACACGCTCCCTGTGTCTGCAGAAAGCTGACATTCGTTTGATATGTTCAAAAATTATGTTAGGGATTTTCTAGCTAGTAATTAATTTTTTTTTCTTTTTTTTATGTTGATCATTGTATCTTATGATTTTTTTATCTTATGATTTCTCTTGTGTTGAGTCTCTTAAAGTGTGAATGTATGATGTTGAAAATGTTTTTGTTTCTTAAGTATATGTTTCTTTTTTTGTTTCTCCCCTGTTTTTTCCTGGCCATAGAGCCTTACGGGGGAGTTTATATTGAAGTGTATTTTGTTGAGTTTATTGATTGAATAAAATTGATTGATTGATCAAATTTAGTCTTACCCATCAAAAGCTTTTGGCCTGAAAAATTTGCCTTATTTTCAAAAAAAGGGAAAAACAAACTCTGAAAGTAATAGAATCTTAATGAAAATCGAACCATGAGATTCAGCGTTTAGCTGTTTTCTCTCGCGCTTCAGTTAATGTTTAAGGGGTCAAAGTTTTGTATTGTTTTGGGTTATTTACGTTAGGTTTCATATTTTTGTGTGTGAGGCTCGAGTTTATACTTGATATTTTAAATACAGTGTGCGGGTTTATGGCTTTAAATTAAGGTTCGTCTTTAATTTCTAGTATTTATGGTTTGCGTTTTTATACGTTTTCTCTTTAATTTGGGGGGGGGGGGCGTCCAGAGGATGCCTCCCCCCACTAGGTGAAAAGACAAAGTCGATGTAATCCTGAACCCAAACCCACATCCCGGCGGAAGAAGCTGCGAGCCGGGCAAGCGATAGGGCAACCTGGAGGCGCCTGGTATCATCGTTCTCTACGCCGAACCCTCGGCAGGATTTTTAAGTCAAGTAAGTCAAGTCTTTTTTTGGTGAAAGTGATCATTTATTGCCTACTTTAGAAAGGGGTAACTTTGAACGTTTCCCGTTCCACCGTACCTTAGTTGTTGCCTAGTTGCCATCCATTCTCTTTGGTCGCTTAAAAGAGACACTAGAATCCATGAATGAGCCCTCTCACAATATTCTAGGACTATTTGATTGGTACGATCAACCCTGAAAAAAAAAAAACAACAAACAAATAAACACACATCCGTGATCTTCCTCCTGGTAAAAAATAAAAATTCCATATTTTCAAACAGTTCGTGGTAACAAACTGTAAATAAGGAGCGACCCGCCTCAATAGTAACCGAATCTGTAAAAAACTGAATTTTATTACAAGTAGATACATCAAAAGAATCGGATCTTTATGCTGATTTCATTTAAATAAGTTTCATCATTTCGATTCCTAGGCATCCTGCTTGACGAGGATCTTTCCTTCAAGCATCATATTGACCTGATTAAAATGAAAGTCTCCAGGAGTCTTGGAATCCTTAGAAAGCTTAAACACATATTTCCAGGGTCGATAGAATCTTGTTCTACAGCCTAGTTCAGTATTATGTTTCATATTGTTCTGTTATTTGGATGTCAACTCGTCTCTGATACCACTTTCAAAACTTTATGATAAAGCAAGGACTCTTATTAAGGAAACTAACCGATCTTCACTTAAACCCTTGCTTGATTTGAAATCTCTCTATTTTCTATTTTGTTCTTCTTTCATCTTTTTACAGTTGCACGGCCATCTTCCTACTGCTCTATGTAATAATATATCTTTTGTTTCTGACTAATTTAAAAAAATGAGCAAAAATAAAATCAAATAATCTATCAAGCGTGAAACTACCAGAAATCAGCATCGATAAATAAATTAAAGCCAAAACGAAGAGAAATTACAATAATTAACCGAGTCAAACTCAAAACGAGCAGAAATTAGCATACTTTGGGCGCAAAACCCCTATGCTTCTCCAAGCCCAAAAAAAAATGTGCAGTTTACTGAAAAATTATAAATGTTTTTACTTTTATAAATTTAATAAATAAAATAATATTAACATTTTGATAACGAAATATCAGTATATGTATATTAAACTGACAATGCACATTCATTTGTATTTTTCACAGACACTTTCACATGCACATTCACAGACAACTGACGAGGGCTCTTACGAACGAAAATTAAAAGTTCTAGTGCCCTTTTTAAGTGACCAAGAAAATTGGAGGGCAACTTGGCCCCCTCCGACATTCATTTTTTCCCGAAGTCACCCAATCAAAATTTTGAGATGGGTATTTTGTTCAGCATAGTTGAAAATTTGATAAATATGTCTTTGAGGATGAGTTAATTCCCCACAGCTCTCGGGGGAAGGGCTGCAATTTATGAACTTTGCCCATTGTTTACATATAATATCGGTTATTGGTAAGTATACAGACGTTTTCAGGAGGTATTTTTTCTGGGGGGTGGTAGGAGGAGGGGGATACGTGGGAGAATCTTTCCATAGAGGATGTTTCCTTGGGGGAAGGGACATTTCTATGAAGGGGGTGCCGTATTTCCCAGCATTATTTAAAAAGCGATCAGAAATTAAATAGTATATAGTCAAACAGTTCGTGGTAACGAACTGTAAGTAAGGAGCGACCCGGCTCAATGGTAACCGAAACTCTAAAAAACGGAATTTTGATACCAATAGATGCATCAAAAGAATCAGATTTTAATTCTTATTTCAAATATATAAGTTTCATCAAGTTTAATTTCACCCATCAAAAGTTACGCGCCTCAGAAAATTTGGCTCATTTTAGAAAAAAGGGGGATAGACCCCCTACAAATTATAGAACCTTAATGAAAATCACACCATCATATTCAGCGTATCAGAGAACCCTACTGTAGAGGTTTCAAGCACCTATCTACAAAAATGTGGAATTTTCCTTTTTTGCCAGAAGAAAGATCACGGATGCGTGTTTATTTGTTTTTTTTCTTTTCTTTTCCCCGGGGGTAATCTTATTGACCCAATGGTCCTAGAATATCGTAGGAGGGTTCATTGGAACGGAAATTAAAAGTTCTAGTGCCCTTTTTAAGTGACCAAAAAATGGAGGGCCCCCTCCCACGCTCATGTTTTTCTCAAAGTCACCCAATTAAAATTTTGAGATAGCCATTTTGTTCAGCATAGTCGAAAATCTAATAAATATGTATTTTAGTATGACTTAATCCCCCACAGTTCCCCGGGGATGGGCTGCATGTTATGAAGTTTGCCCATTGCTTACATATTCTATTGGTTTTTGGGAAGTATACACACATTTTCCGTAAGAATTTTTTTCTGGTGGGGGGGGGGGCTGGAGGAGGGGGTTACTCGGGAGAATCTTTCCGTGGAGGATGTTTCTTTGGGGTAAGGGACATCTCTATGAAGGGGGCGCAGGATTTCCAAGCACCATTTAAAAAACGATCAGAAATTAAATAAAAAAAAACAAGTTTTTTCAACTGAAAGCAAGAAGCAACATTAGAACTTAAAACGAACATAAATTATTCCGTATATGAGGGGGTTCTCCCCCAAGTCAATACCTCGCTCTTTGCGCTACAGTTTTTTTTTTCGTGCTTTCAAAAGAGCTATCTATTCTAATTAAAAGGCCTTTGCGATTCAGAGGTTTGTGAATTAAAAGAATTTTTAACTTTTAACGTAAAGAGCGTGGTTTTGACTAAGGGGAGAATCCCCTCATATACGTAATAACATATACGTAATGAAAAAAACAATAAAAAACAAGCGATACGGCTCAATAGTAATCGAAACTTTTAAAAACGGAATTTTGATGTCAATAAATGTATCAAAAGAATGGGCTTATAATGCTGATTCTAAATATATAAATTTTATTAAGTTTAGTATTACTCATCAAAGGCTACGAGCCTGAGAAAATGTACCTGATTTTTTAAAGAGGGGGGGGGAACATCACCTACAAGTGAAAGAATTTTAATGAAAATCACACCGTCAGATTCAGAGTATCAAAAAACCCTATTACATGGGTTTCAAGCTAATATCTGAAAATATTTGCAACTTTGTATTTTTTGCCAGAAGAAAAATATACGAATATAGAAGTTAGTTGCGTAACTTAATCTGTAAATTACGTCAGAACCAAATTTAGAGACAGCCATATAGCAAAAGAAAAGAAAAATTTTTATGCAAATTTTGTTTACTTATTCAATGACGGTGAGCCAAAATAAAAGCTGCATTAACTAAACAACGATCAGAAATTAAATAAAAGAAATTAAATAAAAAAACAAGTTTTTTAAACTGAAAGTAAGGAGCGACATTAAAACGAACAGAAATTATTTCGTATATGAAAGGGGCTGTCCCCTCCTCAACGCCTCGCTCTTTACGCTAAAGTTTGATTCTGTCTCACAACTTTATTTTTTAAAACAATAAAAAACTTCAGCGTAAAGAGCGAGGCGTTGAGGAGGGGACAGCCCCTTTCATATACGGAATAATTTCTGTTCGTTTTAAGTTTTAATGTCACTCCTTAATTTCAGTTTAAAAAACTCGTTTTTTTTTTATTTGATATAATACTATATTCAACGCTATAGCGTTGCCTATAGTATTATACAAAAATAAAATTTGTTTTGTTATACAAAAGCAAAAATAAAATTTTGATTTTATTTAAGATCAATATTTTGTGCTGGAGGCACATGTGCACATATAAGGATTGAAGTCATAATATCTGGCAGGTTTAACTCCATTTTCTTTTTTAGATCTAAAATTTTCTAATTGGGGTTCTGGATTCAATCTTCGTATATCTGTTAGTGGCTTTTGGAGACTTAGTTGAGAAATTATGTGGGATTTATCTTCATAATTGGGGTGCAAAACGTGTTTGTTGATATGAGTTCCTCTGTTATGACTTTGCATTTTCTTTGTTAAAGGTTGAATTTTCTGTAACTTGGGTGTTTTTTCATTTTTCTTACTTTTTGTAGACCAATAAGCACTTTTTTCAAATTTATGTTTGTAGTTAGATATCTAGAGTAAAGTTTTTTTTTGGGGGGGGGATGAGAATTTGTATGTATTTGCTTTAGTCATTTGTGCTGGATTGAACTATACGTGTCAAGATAACGATTTTGTATAAGTTTGTTATGTCTTACGCTAATATTAATTTTTTCTTATTTTAGCGTCTTAGGTTTAGTGTTAGAATTAAATTTGGGTCCATGGGCTAATAATTTGGAATGTGGTGCTTTTATTCTATAATGTGTGGGATTTCTATATATGTCTTTCTGTTTGGGGTTTAATTTTTGTATACATATAGTCTCTGCTCTTGAATGTTTTAGAGTAAAGCTTTTGTATTTTAACTTTAAGAATTAGTAAACGAGGTTCAAGCTGTTTTTTGGGTTGATATCTTTTAATACAGATTTTAACCTTTTTTACAACCTCTTAAACCTCTTTTTTACAATTTCTTTAACCCCCAGACTTTAACCTATTTTAAAACAAACAAACATACAATAGATATTAATGTGTATTAATTTAATGTGTATTAATTTAATGTGTATTAATTAAAGCATATGAATAAATAAATTTTAAAACGAATGAAACTTAAATTGAATATGCAAATTAAGCTTGAAACGAACAAAAATCACTACAAACAAGAACTTAAAATTTCCAATCGAATGAACCCCCTTTTAAATTTATACGACGACCCCTTCCATATGAAGAGCCTCTGGGAGAAAAAATAAATAATAAAACATTGCAGCCGTATGGCCTTTACTACAGGCAACGCTATAGCGTTGCCTTTGATTTTTGCTGTTTTCTCTCGCACTTCAGTTAATGTTTAAGGGGCCAAAATTTTGCATTGTATTGGGTTATTTGCGTTACGGTTTATGGTTTTGTTTCTGAGACTCGAGTTTATACTTGTTGTTTCAAATATTGTGTGTGGGTTTATGGTTTCAAATTAAGGTTCGTCTTTAATTTCTAGTATTTATGGTTTGCGTTTTTTTATACGTTTTTTCTTTAATTTGGGGGGGGGGTGCGTCCAGAAGATGCCTCCCTCCACTAGGTGAAAAAACAAAGTCGATGAACTCCTCACCCAAACCCAAATCCCGGTGGAAGCAGCTGCGAGCCTGGCAAGGGATTGGGCAATCTGTATGCGCCTGGTATCATCGTTCTCTACGCCGAACCATCAGCAGGATTCTTAAGTCAAGTAAGTCAAGTCTCTTTTTTTTGTTAACAGTGATCATTTATTGCCTACTGTAGAAAGGGGTAACTTTGAACGTTAGGGGTAACTTTGAACAAAATCAGTAACCAATATTGAGCGCTCTCTATCGCACAATGGTGGAATTTCTCGTTCGCACTTATTACTAGATTATTGCTAGATGGCCTCTGAATCAGTTGATAGTCCTTGAAATCAGCATCTGACAAAATCTTATCTTGTTAATTGCTAGAGAATTTGAGTAGTTCAAAAATGTGACAAAGTGCTAAAAGTAAGTTACCCTTTTTTACTTAGATAAGCTAAACTAGGACTTTCATTTTGACATTTTTCTATAGCTGAGGAGCCGAATGGTTAGGTTTTCTGGTAAAATCTCTTTGTATTTCCATAGGTTCAATATGGCGGCAGTGTTCAATGTTTCCCGCAAGTGTTTTGTTTCTTCGGGGTAACTTTGAACATTTGTTCAAAGTTAGCCATGCCTTTCTACAATATGGATTTCAATGTTCTGTGCTGGCCAATTGTTAAAATTTGCGTTGAATTGGTGTAATAATAATTTATTTTTAACTCACTTTTAAGCAAAGCAAGTGGAGTAAATTACACTAAAAGAGTTTGCTCGGCTATTCAGACCTTTAGGAAACCATTGTGAATCTGTTGATCCCAGAAAAAAGCAAATCGAGTTCAGCTGTTAAACTGGGTTTTAACTACTGATTACATTTTGGACCCCTTTCTAATTCTTTCAGGCCTACTTTTGTTTCTTCTTTGATGGAAGTTCGTTAGCAATCAATTGGAGTGGTGGGGTAAATCTCATCTACCAAAATTGAAGTTTCTGTATTACCTTACTCTAACAGAGCTTTCATGAACAATTCTAATGGGGGGGTTTCAATAAAAGGAAAAGGTGTTCTAATGGGGGGTTATAATAAAAATAATTTGTTCTTGTATCTTCTGATGTTTCCTAATACGAAAATTCCAATTAATGATTCAATGGGGAAATTTAGTCAAGCTCTTAGCTGACGGTTCGCAAGTGGCTTACCTGAGTGGAGGCGGAACTTCTAGAGTGGGGAGCTTAAAATAGTAGTACAAATAGGGAGCTTATATTAACGGCCATACTGAGTAGAAATCAGACTGAAAAGTTACAGTTTCCCTTAGGAGCGAGTGGAGCCACAAGGACTAACAAGCTTGAGAAATATTAACATAGAAAGAATAAAATAAGAAAGTAATGCATTTATTGTTACTCACATAATTGTCGCAGAGCTTCGGTTATATCGATACACTTGCAATACAAGACACTACAAGGGGTTACGTCCGGGCGTTACTAACAAGTATATTTTACGGATTCTATTGGTTCTATTATATGGCCTATATTACTATTGGGTAATGATGAACCAATGAGCTACTTGGGTTTAATTAAGATTTATGACTTTTAAGATATCACTTTGGAATTCTTCAGACCAAACAAAGTTTTACACTGTATCTTTTTGCTTGTAAGGTGTCACGTAGTTCCTGGAAGGCTGATGATTTATTTCTGTGAAAATTGTTAAAGGACAATACGATTTAATTACATTGATATATTTATTCTGATATTTTTGGAACGAACAAAGTTTTACACTGTAGCTTTTTGCTAATGATCTTTTTAATTACATTGAGATACACAGTTCTTTTTCAGAACAATGCAATTAAATTATAAAAAATATTTTGTATTTCGAGTGACTATATTTTTTTGTGTAATAAATTCCACCATCTCTTGATGGTTAGGTATTTTAAACTCTTAGTATTTAAATTAAATTGTTAGTCACCTGTCATATAAAATTTGGTCAAACTGATATTTATTGCATATATTGGCAACACAAAGGCGGATTTATTTATTAGATTTTCTGTGGGAAAGATTATTACAATGTATGTTTAAATTAGATACATTTGTTTCACTATGTTAAATTGGACGCTTGAGTCTTGCTCGATCCGTAGGTTACTTTAATTCTTCAAGTTCATATTTTGGGTGGTTTTATTTTTACTTGGGTAATTTTATTTGGAAAATTTTGAGGTTTTTGAAAATTTATCCCATTACATATCATCCTTCCCATTCTTAACGATGTCCTCGTCGTTGTGTTATGCTACTCTCTTTACACTTTCAAATTTTGATTTTTCTTTAAAAGAATTTATGTTAGTACTCATCACTTGAATTAGCTCTGTTTTGGTAAAACTTATTCTACTTTTTTTTACAAATCCCTGATTGCTTTATTAGATTATATATAACAACATTACTTTAAAGTCCATCACCTACTCACTCGATTCTGCGAAAGGGCCAAAGAGTTTCTATTGACTAACACCGTAGGTTATATGATTACGTAATAATTATTATTTCCTCCACCTAACACTAAGATTACCTTCACCTGATACGTTTATCTTATCACTGAAAATGGTACATATTTGCCTTTTCTAAAACTTGACTATACTTCCACCTGACGCTATATTGGTATGATAAGTATCTGACTTCAAAAGCACGTAACTACATCTAAATTTTTAACACACTGAAATTAAAATAATTTGCGAGGAAGAGTTTGACACATTAATATATTTTTAGTTCAATGACTGATTGCATCACTGAGTTTATGTATTTTATACTTACTTTTATTTTTTTTATGAAAATCTTCTCTATATTCACTATAGTTAAAAGCTATATACATAAGATTTCACACTTACTTCATCATTCTACGTGTCTATATTACTCACATACGTTTTCACTCTTACTTTGGGCTTCCATTCAATTAATTGCTGGGTTGGCTAATTGTTTATGGTTTGTCTTCTTGGTGTTTTGCTTTCTGTCACTTGTTCCTTAGGATAAATGTTTGTGTTGTCCACAAGTATGACTATATGCACAAAATTGTCCGTGCGTGGTTTGTTACGTCATATACGAGGGGTTGATGTTGTAGATTTGTTGAACTGTATCCTGGGTACATAACCCTTTGAATTAATTACATGAAATGGGCATCTTGCTCGCTGGACTGGGTAGCTCTTCTTGATCACTTCTATCCTCGGGAAAGTTTAATACTCGTAGAGTCTTTGTTTTCCGTAAATTGATCACGTTCAGTTCTTCTTTCATTGCCCACTAGGCATATAACTCTTGTGGAATTGATTACATGAAATAGGTACCTTGATCGCTGGGCTGGGTATCTCTTCTTGGACACTTTTATTTTTGGGAAAATCTAATACTCGTACAGTCTGTGTTTCCCGTAAATTGTTCACGTTCAGTCCATCTTTTATTTGGACTATGGGCTGTGTTTCAACGTTTATCGTTAACTATGGCAGGATCAAAACTTGATCTTAGGGCCTTGACTCGACGCATTGTCTTTTATTCCCCGTTAAATGATACACAATCATTGAGGGCTTGATTATGTAGGTTAAAACAATAAAAACAGGTTGGTTTTCTTCTCTGAACACTTCATTTTGGAAAAAGAATTTTAGCACGTATAGTTTTTATTTCCCATTAAATTGTTCATGTTTGTTTTTTTCTTCTCATGGAGGATGGTTTGGTTTTGCGACATCTAATAAAGATTAGATAGAGTCAAAACTTAAACTTTTGATCTTGTTTCAACATATTGTCTCTGATTTGGGGTTTAATTTATATAATCTTCGAGGGATTGACTCTAGGGTCGTTCTTGGTTTGTCGATATTGTTTGGAATCGTGATACCTGGTACTAGGTTTGGGTGACTTGGATTGTTATCAGGATATTGTCTTCAGGGATTTCCTTGTGAGTACTTGTCGGTGGTGGACGAATGATGAAAGTAGATGCTGCTGGGTTGTATCCGTGTTGCTTGCTGGTACACCAATAATTAATATGCACTGGTTACTCTTCTTCCTAGAATATAAATATCTGGGCAGAATCATACGCTCTTTATAATTATACAAGTTACGACACATACAGCAATAATATACAATTTATATGATACCATGTGGGGAATATTGTTTGAAATAATAGTCGCGATTATTGGTATTAATAATATTAATTTAGTATGGGTACAGTTAAACTCAACGATAGAAAAAATAAGGGCATATTTCATGCTTTTACATGCAAGTTGCCGCAATCATTAGATTACTATGATATAAGCCAATATCATAAGTAATCATAAGAAAAATGATCATGTTTACAAAAAAATAACACTATAAGATTTTCAAGATTGGTGATTATATGTATACACGTACATATGTGCATTTGGCACATGTTTTATATTCAATGCATTTTTTTAAATATTATTCAACACTCATCTACTTTAGCATTTAATTTTCTATTCTATGACTACAGACGAGGTAGGTTACATGGTTTTATGTGAGGTCTCGACTTACTATAAATTTTCAAATGTTTACTGTTTATGCGCGTCCATGCCGCTTTAAGAAATATATCTTTGCAGCTGCATGGGTTTACACGGAAAAGAAGTAGAAACTTGGGACTGGACATGGCACGAATGAGGCCCTCTACTCCCATTTGCTCGATCACGTCCTCCCTTACTTTTTTTTATCTTAAGGGTTATCAGGGAGTTCTTGGCTTAGGTTTTTCATCTCACTCGGCTCGATGTGATCTGACTTTGCTCTTTTTCTACGTGTTATTCTCAACACTCTTCCGTAATTTAGGTTCAATACGATTTCTAAAGAATACGAGATTATGAATATGAATCCTACTGTCAGGAGGGTGTACCACGAAAAATTTTTCGAAAATAGTCCGTATCTACTTTTTACATACGTCAGTCTTTGATCTTCATTAGTGAATAGGGGACTTTGAGAGTCTAAGACTTCTCTTATTTTTATTAGTGGTAAGGTTCCCTTGATATTCTCTATTTTTGACCATATTGTGGCCCTTACTTCTTCCTTTTCAGTATTGGGAATTGTATACGATAGATTGACTGGTTTGAAGTTGTTTACCTTGTGACTTGTTATATTCATGCTTGTTGTTATCCGTGGTGTTTGTACCATGGCTTCCTTGGTCACCAGTCGGCATCCTTGTTTTATTGTTATAGTTCCCACGTCTTGTAATAGTAGTTCAGTTTTGTAGCTTGGATCGATTCTCTCTGTATTATTATAACACGAGATAGTCCTCACTGCTTCTTTCGGAACAGAAAATAGCCAAAGATCGTTTCTAAGGTTAATAAATATTTCTTTTTTAGTGCTGCCTACTAGCGATTCGCATGACTTGGGAATTTCTTCTTGTTCAGTCTCTTTTAAAAATATATCCAACATACATGATCCTGGTTTTACATTATAAATTGGCAGTGTTAGTTGGCATACTAGGTTTTTGAATGCTACACATTCCTTTAGGTCCTGTGGGTTTGCTAAGGCATATTTCCTCTTCTCTTGATCAACTAGCAAGTACTCCGCTTCGGGGGTGATAGTCATAAACGAATTAGTCCTACCTATATTGGCTGGAAACGTGGAAATTTTATACAAGTCATATATTGATTGTTGATTTATTAACGGGATTGTTACTACTGCAAATAATTGTTCGTTTATCTCTGTGATGTGAACCTTCAGCTTGGTGTAATAGTGGAATAAGTTTGCTACTTGCGGTTCTGTTGGTAAATGTGGTCCAAATGTTAAATGCGTTTTTATTTCATCCAATATATTTTTCAGGTTCGAAGGATCCACTAGGTCATGTGACAAGGTTTCTCCTGTAAGTTCAAACAATGCAAATTCGAATTTGCTAACATCGGTCGCCAGGTTAAGTAGTGACATTGTCACTATGTCTAGTGATACCATGGTGAGGCTCGAATCGGAAATCACGCGATCTACTTCATTTTTCAAATAATTCATTATGTTTACAGTCTTAGATATCTTCTTTGAGATTGCCTCAATTTTATCTCTTTGACAATTGGCTATACTGGCTTGCATCTTTTGGACATGTAAGGTCACGTTCATGGCATTATTTAGTTTTCCTACGTTTTCTCTTAGGATATTCAGGTCTTCTTCAGTTGAAATCCCAAACAGGCGTGAGGCTGATTCTCCCACGATAGGTATTAGACTAGCTGATCTTCGGTGTTTGCTTTTTCAAAAAAATACTTCGAAAATTCTCGTGGTACTTTGTTTTAACTTTTGTATTTCTGTATTGAACAATTCAAATAATGATTGTAGTCTCTGTCTATATAATATTAGGAAGGATTGGTGAATCGATACTCTTAGAGCGTTTTTCTCGTTTAGCTCAGGTAATGGTTCAATATCTTCCTTTGCTGGCTCATCGGCCATTGCTAATCTAGCACAAGTACGTTTACCGTCTATTGTCCAACATTTCTTGTGTGCGTAGTCATCTTCTTCCTCTTTCTCATAGTTATTTTTTCTTTCTTCGGGTTTTACTACTTGTACCCTTATTGTTTGTGTCTCGGTATGTCTTACTGGAGTTCCTGCCTTTAGGCCTATAGTGAATATGAAATTCGGCTGGGTGCGCGTAAACGTGGGCCCTGTTGTCCAATTCCAATTTGTAATGGTCGTTGGTTTTAGATAAGTCAGCATGGTCAAATTTTCAGGTGATTGTTTACTAAGTGCGCTAATTTCTGGGATTCTGTTCGTCGTAGTTTCCGACATTGAAGATTGTATGTCTTTTACTGTGGTCTCGTATGTAGGCGTGGTTGTCTTGGTGTCTTTTCTTTTTCTTTCAGTAGGCTTTTTATTCTTATCATCTTGCTGTGTATTTGAGAATTTTAATCTTTAGGTTAATAATTTGTCTGTAGTCCTTTTCCTTTGTGAGTTTTGATAATATTCGTTTTGTAATATTTTGTTCAGCATGATTTTGCCATAACTCCTTTAGAAAAATCCATAGGCTCGGTAGTTCATTTAGCATTGCGTAATTTCCGTCATAGAGTTTATTTCTCTTGGGAGTTGCTAAGAAGGAACCTGTGGTATATTTTGCTGTAGCATATTCGCTTATAGATCCGTCCACATTACTTAATTCTCTTTTTCTTCTGTTTTCTCTGTTGTTGGTTCCTAGGGCTTTGTCGATTTCTTCCATTTTCTTTTCAAAGTCGTCTATTATGAATTTCGACTTTAGTTTGGGAAGAATTGGTGGTAGATTTCCTTTATTTTCCGTATGATACATGTCTTTCGTGGTCTGCAAGCTTTTATCCGATTTTAAGAATTGGAATATGGAATCCTTTAATTCATTGGTGTTTTTCTCCAGTCTCATTACCTGTTGAAATAGGGTTTCAAACGGTTTGGGATCCAGTTTCATAAATATTTTCCAAGCATTGTGGCTTGCAAGTAACGAGTTTTCATGTTTGAAGATTATTCCATGTTTTACGATATCTTGGGCTATGGTTTGGGAAATGAGGATCGTTATGACTTTTGTTATCCACATCCTTTTTGCTGTTTCTGGAATTAATATTTCATTAGACATTATATAGAAAAACTTCTTATGATTGATAATTTAACGAGAACTTTGATTCCTATTCTTTGTTATTCTTTTTTCTTTTAGGGAAGCAAACAAGGTATTCATTATGATATTATATTTATATTATTTTATGATAATCTTCGTTGCCCAAAGGAAACAAGGTGAGGTTAAGATTCATGGTCGTACAATTGGTTGCTTTGCTTATGGTGAACGTACGGTTGATTCTTAGACTGGGGGGATAGATATTTTAATTGCTTTCACATAAGAATTTTTGTTTCAACATAAAAAGTGCTTGGGTTAACTATAATTTTTTCGCTTGGGACAGCTTTTTTGATTTCTTGATTACTTTTGATTTTGATTCATAAGTTTTAATTCTTTTAAATACAATTTCATTTCTTCTCGCTCTATATAGTACACTTTTTGGGTTATACAGATATTGTTTGTAGTATTTTATTTCCTGGAGGGGGTCATGTTTCCCTTGATATTTTACTCAGTTTGGATTTCCTTCAATTTTGTAAACTAGTTTTTGCTTTTTACATTTGTCGAGGAGTAATAAATATGTCTGGCAAGGACCTTTAACATACCAGTACCAAATTTTATTTTGTCTTTGTAATTTCTTATTTCATGTTGAACAAAATGGAGGTACTTGCCCTTTCTGCTATTCTATTTTATTCCTAGCTTCACTCTTGCGGGCCGATATTTGGGTGTATTTGCTAAACGTAATCCGAAGATATATGATCCTATGCTGTATTCTCTTAAATCGTATTTGACATCCCATTTCTTTGAAAAATTTTCTTCCCCTGATTTATTCACAATGATCATTGCCGTCGAGTATATAACATTTTCTTTGGCATGTTTTATACATATAAACTCCGTATCAATAATTGCTTTGGCCATTGTTCTGATATGAAAGGTAGTTTCTATTGATCTTTGTCTAGTTAATAACTTTTTTCAAGATTGGTTATGATCATGGTACACTCTAGGTCGAGGTCAAACTACCTTTTCACCGGCATTTCCTCAATACATCGGGTACTTATTTGTTCGACCGTAATTTGAGTCATCTAAAGCTCCATATTAACCAATAATGAATATTTACTTTGAGTGGAAAACAAGGTAACTTTAGGTTGAAGTTGAACTACTTTTTCACCGGTGCCTCCTTGCACCTGGCTATTTGTGTGTTCGAACATAATTGCTTCCCTCTATAATTGCTTCCGCTCGAGTTTAACGACTTTGCGGTCGTTTTATAGGCTTAAAAGTACAGAGACTTTCGAGAAACTACCTTTTTGTCATATATTGATAATGTACTTAGATCTCGTGACATTTACTCTGATTCATAGTTTTATAAATATTAATACAATCCTGGTCTATAATACGCTTTCTTTTTAAAACTGTGATAATAATCGATATTTATAGTTATAACGCCTTAGGTAATATTATAAGGTTCTTATATCATTCGTTTTAACAGATTATTTGTATATACAGTTTCTCCGGCTAATGTTGGGTTTTAAGTTCAATATGAATACATCATCTGGCAGTGCCGCCTTTGAATTTGGAGATGTAAGCATATCGAGGAGTCGATAATTTTCCCATGACGAAATACTTGAGCTGAAAAATTAAAGTTCAAATATTATATCATTTTTATCGTTTTCAGGTATATTTAGGTACATTAAATACACCAATAATTGGTTTGGGAGGTGCAGACCCTCCAGAGTGGCGGTTATGTCATTCCTTCGCATATTTTGTCGAATGGCTTTTCGGCACAACTGAGATAAGGACAATGGGTCATTTATTATTTTTACCACGGAGAAACTTAAGTTCACGTGTGATTGGCAACAGCATAGTTGCTCACGTACGATTACGTCTAATCCAGGGACTACTTTTCTTCCAAAATTTTCATCTTCTTGGAAGAAATTCAGGGTTATTTTCTTTATGTCTTTAAATTCTCTTGGGGTAACTTGAAAAATGGCGGATCCCATTGAAGGGTCTATTGGATTCAAATACGCGTTATTTACACAATTTACATGTAACATTTTAAGAAAGCTTTCATCTTTTAACAGGTGTCCTTGGTCTATTAGTATGGAGAGAATTTTAATGGGCCAAATTGTAGTTATAATGTTATCATCTTGATTGTACCACATACTGTCGGCGATATAATTAGACAGTAAGCTATATTTTGTTTTCGGGACACTTTGTATTAAAATTCGGAAAGCCAAGTTGGCGCTTAATCTGGTGTGTTAATCATTGCACCTGCACTAAAGTTTTAATGAACTAAGCTTGCCGTTAATCTTAGTATCACTCTTAGTTCTAACATTGTCTTTTGAGATTTTAGAAGATAATATAGCTTTGGACAGTCAAGGTTTTCTACTGTTCTGATAAGTTCCTCTTCCTTCATTAAGTTATCAACGAGTCCCCATTCCCTTAATGGAGCATTAATATTGTCTACGCTATGTCTTCTCTTAAGATTCCATAAAATTAGATTTTTTCGTCTACAATTATTTAATTGTTGATGGCTTGGGTATCTTATCATTGTTGCTTTTTTTTTATTATTCTTCTAGATTTTAGGTTCAATATAAGCAACATACCGTATGGTTACTTCTTTCGGCGTTTCCCTTAACCAGTGGTTGAAGGTTATTTCACGTACCGTATCTGCAAATGCGCTTTTATATAAAATTTATCAGTAATTATAAAATAAATGATTACTTAATAGTAATATATTTTCCATTTAATTATGTTAAGTTATAATAGTTTAAGGTATAACAATGATTATATAATAGCTATGCACTTTCAATCTTATAATGTTTACCGTAGGTTATAGTTGTCTACTTGGCTTTTTTTTTTACGTTATTTAATTTTCACTAGTGCTCTTGCATTATTTTTGGTACAAGTCGTTCTTCGCAGAGGATTTTACTGCTCCAAGAATAGATCCAAGGAGTAACAAGATGTCGGGACTGAAAGCAACTTCTGAAGATTAGCTCCAGAACAGGTCCTCCAGGACCCATTCCAGAGCCAAGCTCCAAAAGCTAATTCTAAAATCATCCACTCTCCGGACACAACTTCCTCATGTATGAGGCATTTTTTTTTGCTCGTTTTCTTCGCAGATTCTTTTGAGCGGTTACTTTTGTTACTGTAAATTTTCTAGTAGTAAAATCAATGTAGGGTACTTCTTCCTGTTCTAGTTGTACTTTGTAAAAAATACTTCTCCAGGGTGTCTGTCTACAAGATAATCAACTGTGTGCCTACACATTGAATAAGCATTCTCCACACATCGGACTTTTTTTGTCCATCTTCATTTCAGATTCCCGTATGGTCACTTTTGTTATCACATTATTTTCTTATGGTAGAGATGAGTGAGGGTAATTCTAGCGGGTCACTTATTATGAAGAGGTTTGTTTATTCTGTCATAAGGGTTCCCCGGACAAACCGTCACGACCAATGGGAATAAGGCACCACACGTCACGACGGCTGCCCGTCGGCTCCCCATGACTTAGGGTAGTTTTGTCCAATTTTAAAACAGTAGTTTCTCATTATGTGATGATCACTTTTTTTAACTGCCTGGTTGTTTCTCATAAGAGAGCCGTGGCCCCAATGGAAATTGGATGCTATATAGACACCACCCGCCATTTCTGCATGGCCACAGCTTCCCATGAATGGGGGACCATTCATCTGTCACTTATTTTTTTGTTGCGTATTTGCTTTCTGTATTACCATAGTTGTTAATCATAGGGAGCCAGGACCCAACGGAAACGGCAGCGGAAAGACAATGGCACCTTTGCCATTCCCCTGTGGTCACCGTTACTCACAACCGGAGGTCTATTCGTTCGAGAAATTTGACGTATAAGGAGTTGTAGCGTTTGCCAAGCAACGTCTTGTTGTGCAATCAAGTCTCATATCCACGTAAAATTCTCTCAACAGAGGGTGAAAGTCAAGTGATTGCTTGGTGGGATAATGTATACCATGCTCATCCCTGGCTCTAACCTCCTATGTTTGGGGGTTCATCCATTCTCAACATCGTATAACGTATGGACATTTGAGTTATTGCTCTCATCTCATTTTCAGAGTATTTCATGGGGTTGGTCTCTGACTGTTATTTTATTTCACCTTTATGAATTAGAATTACCATGTACACTGAGCTTTTATTAATTCTTGAGAGAAGAAAAAAAATTTTATTGTCACCTTGGAAGCGTATAAGGTACTACTACTGATTTTAGCTAAAAGTATCTATTATATGGATTCGAATGGGTTTTTTTTGTAGTTAAGTAAAGGGTCGTATTATATTGTTCGTTAGCATGTTTCAGGTAATGCGATATGTGTCGATTAGTTTGAGGAAACTCTAAGGTTTTCTATTAGAATTTAACGTGGCAATCGATTTTATACTTGTTGAATCCCTGTTTACAACGAAAATTCTTTCTTAAGTGACCTGTAGTTAACGAGGCTTCTCTCTAAACAACCTTTTTAAGTGTACATAGTTTCGACTAATATCATTAAGGCCCTTTTTTGAAAATATATACTTATTCTTTAAGGCTTTTAAAAATTAAGCTATTAAACTGTAATGTAATTTCATTTATCTTTATATTTCATTTAGCTGTAACTGCTGCACTAAAGTATCTATTTTTTCATTTTCTTTAGCTTTGTTTATCCTTAATTAATAGGAGTTAAGTGAGTTGAAGTGCAATTCACTTACTTTTAAGGTGTTAAATCGTCCCTTTCCCGTGGTGGAGTTAACGCCAAGTGGTAAAGGTACTTATTATCAATTGTGGTATTACCTAAAGGTTTTGTAGTTTGTCGTAAGGCATAAAAATTTAATTCTTTTTTCTTTCCTAAATGAAAATGAAAATATGTTTATGCTTGATGTAATGTCGGCACCGTGCTAAGGTGCCGCGCGATTAAGGGGGGGAAGGGGGCTCCTAAATTTGGTTAGAATATTATTTATAGTATTTGTTATTTTCTCCTTGGTATTTTATCGTGATAATCTTTACTAGTTTACTCTTCTATATTAGCTCATTTGGAGAGAAAGTTTCAAATTTTTTCTTGATTTTATCTACCAATTTAGTTTTTTTTGAAACATGCCTTCTGAACAAGGAGTAAAAGTGCTTTATCGGTTTTCGGGATCTATTCACTTCCTTTCTTTTATGGCCACAACTTTCGCTTGATGACATTAGAATTTACTCTTTAGTTGTTCATACTTCGTATAAATGTCTGTTTTTAAGTTATTAATTTTAGTTAAGTACATGTGCTCGCTAGTGAATATGCATCTTTTTGAACTCTTGAACACCGTGCTTTCGCAAAGCTTGAATTTCGTGAATAACTTGTGGTTTACTATGCTATATCTCTCGGGGGAGTTAAGGATTATTAGGGACCTGAGGTCGTAACTGGCTTATGAGGTTAGTAAAATCTATTAAATACCATCTTGTCATAAGTGCATTTATGAATTACTACAATTTTTGGAATTTCTTTCACCGTAATTGGTTTTCTCTTTTTGCATTACTTGATTTCTGAATTATTTTGGTTATTAGTCTGTATTTTGACAGGCCTATGTTAGTATAATTTAGTCTTACTCGTCTTAACGATAGGTTGCGCGGTTTGCGTCCTTTATGAGAACCCATTGAATTACATTTCTGAAGCAGAATATATCTGCTATTGTCAAATGGCCGTTAGCCTACTGCACGTTGCCATTTTTTGTACCGTCACAGTGAATTTATGGATCACTGTTACGATACACACTATATGATTGTGGTTTAAATATTTTGGGAATTACGATACTTCAGGAATTAACGAATTGGTTTTATTTTTTACCCTTCTGACGGGCTGTTTTAGTAAATTATTTGTCTTATATATATATATATCTAATATGTGACTGATTGCAGTATCCTAAGCGAATAATTTTATTTAATATTAGCTTGGCGTTTGGTTTTAATGGTCGTGATTATCTTCCAATTACAGTTCAAAACCTTGCCAAGGCTAAGAAATTGTCTGGCCTAGAAAATAGTTTTTTTTTGTTGTTAATCTTTTGTTACAGGTTATTTTTTATACATTAATTGCGCGGTTCTTTTGTAGGGTTTGCCTCGCCTTAGGGCAATATTGGTTGGATTTATTGCTGCAATTTTTATGGTTTTTGATGATTATATTCCCCTTTGCCTATCGGCTATAAGCGTTCTACTGTTTTTGCTGATTATTGCAACACTAATGTGTTATTTAGTTAATTGTTAGTCACGATTCTAATTTACGGTATGACAATTTTCTATTAGGAAAAATATATTCCCTAAAGTTGGTCATCAAAGATTGAAAAATTGATCAATGTGTGTCTTTTTTTGTATTAATTTTGTCTTACTTTCGACTCCTTGGTACGATATTTTGGAACTTTGATAGCTATTTTCACGCATTTTGGCCTTATGAAAGGTTGCTCCTTAATTCTTCTTACTCCTGACTCAGAGGATATGTGAGTCAATATTTGACTCTGCCACTCGAGAAATTCATTTAACCAACTAGACTGTTACAAAAGAGGCTGGGACAAAAAAAAAACTTTTCTTTTTAGGTTTTTTTTTCGTATTTGTGGGGCTTGTCTTTATATTTTAAGAATTACACTGCCCTCGAAGTCTTGTTTGTATCAGTGAATATATTTCCTATTAAGGAATTTCAGGTTGAAAGTCACATAGCGTAATTAACACCTTAAATTCTACAATTTTGGCTTATTTTTGCGCTTAAGGTTATTTTGCGTTGAATTTCTGACGATATTTTTCTTTTTGAAAGAGAATACTATATTTATTTTATATGTTCTTGATTATACCACATCAATCTATGACCAATATATGATCAATTATCTGAAAAAAGATATCGAGACTTCTAAAAGAGGAAACAAAAGAGAAATCTTTAGTTTCTACCAATGGACTTATCCCTTACTAAAATGTCCTATCACGTTTCTATAGGTTGAAGTCTACCTATCAAATTAAGTATTTTAAGTTCTACCATTTTGATTTATTTTTACATTTTGGGATATTGATTTGAGCCAATGCTCTAATGGTACATTGCGTGTCTTATGACCAATCACGAAAACAAGATATTGCGAAAATGATGGTCTACTTTCGCAAAAAAAAGAATTACATAATTTAACTAGCCCAATTCTGGAAAATTGGTTTACAAATTCTTAAATACAGGAAAGGATTTGAAGGAATAGTAAGGCCCGCTTTTGTTATTCTGATTGATTAAGAATTCTTATAACAATTAGTTACCTTTCTCTAAGACATGAAAAGAAGTTGTATTAACATTTAAGGGAGAACTAGCGTATTTCCTACTATTCGATTGAAAGCCAACTGGCACGCATGGTGCAGGTCGGGCCAGGTGAGTAATCTTAATGTGACAACTGTGCCTTCTATCCGTATTAAGTGTATCTTTTGTATTAATTGGTTAGTGTGTGCATTTTTGGCGACAAGCAAATGAGAACGCACAGGTGTAAAAGGGGAGAGTGACCAAGTTTCGACATTTTAGCCTTTGTAATGACCTGCATTGGAGTTCATTCATTTTTTTTTGTGTTACTATTACGTGGTTTGGATTGGATATTTTTTGGATTATTTATTACAAAACAATTTCTAGGACATGACGCAGTACACGGGGTTAATTGAACTATATTCCTTATGCTTTCTCTAAAAGAGAGAGCATTTTGATTTTGTTGGGGGAACACGTAAACAAGTTTTTCAAATTATCACTAGTTTTTTTGAATTCTTGAAACGCATAGCTAATTTTTCTGGTGTTACATAGTTCTCAAGGATTCGTATTTTGCATAGGACCACTTGAATTGCATAAGTAAGTTCAACGCTGACAAGAAATGGTATTAGTTTAGTAAGAACTTCAAAAGGAGAGAAAAAAAGTTTGATTTGCAGTGTTTCTTTAAATAATTGAATTTATTCAGAGGTTCAAGTGAACTTTTTTTTTTTTAGTCAAGGATGGTCTCCTTTTGGTAGCCTAATCTTCACATCACCCCAAATCTAATATGCAGATTAAATATTCACTATTTTACTAAGAAAAGGTACAATTTTACTTATAACTAGTTTTTGATTAGTTAATTTTTGGCAAAATCTTTAGTTCATTTTTGATTCGAATCTTTTTGGGACAGATTTTTTTTGTTAGTAGGCTTACATGAATAATTTTTTTTGAAAGATTAGTCAGGCTTGCATCTGTTATTTAGATCGACAGAAAACCCTATTTTTATGATTTGGTTAATTATTATATCCCCATATGTAGGTAAATCATGCATCGCATTGTTACAACCCTTATATATATATATATATATATATATATATATATATATATATATATATATATATATATATATATATATATATATATATATATATATATATATATATATATATATATATATATATATATATATATATATATATATATATATATATATATATATATATATATATATATATATATATATATATATATATATATATATATATATATATATATATATATATACATACACACGTACACATACATATATATACACATATACATACACATACACATATACACATAAATGCTTGCTACCAAACTTTCTCTTTTCCGACTAAATTTGTAATACACACATTTTCTTTTCTATTAGGGAAATACTTCTGGCTAGCAGAAATTTAGTTATCTAGTTTAACGAGTTTCCGCTCGACTATTAGGTTATTTACTACATTTTTGACGCTAAACATCACATTCTATAAAACGTAGTCACTTTAATGTATTAGGAGGGGATTTTGACGAAAAAGAATTTTTACCTTTTTTTTTGAATTCAATTAGTTCGCGTGTTTGGTATTCCTTAGTTTTCTGTACCTTCTGGCAATGACTGGGTTTTGGGTGTTCCTTGTGGTGCAGAGACTTCTGAGGAATCTTGGCCCGTAGTAACATTCTCTTGGGCGTCAGGGCACTGGGTCCTCCTAATTATGTTATTATCCGTTGGAGGGTTCTGTTGAATAGTTTCCGTTTGGGTTTTCATGTTATGGCAGGCCTGATTTGGTATTACAAAATATACGGGTTGTGACGGCCTTTCGTTGTAATCTGTTTGCAAGAAGATTTTCCAAATGGGGACTGAGGGGTAGGTCAATTTCAACGGTAAAACATGTTGCAACCATTTGTTCTAAGTTTGAGCAAAAATCTCTTTGTTTCTGTAGTTCCTTGACAATTTCGGCATGGTTCTCCTTTAGCTGTTTCTCTAAGCTATCTTGTTGCAGCTTAATTATTTCTTTTTGTGCTTTCAAGTGGTCGTACTTATGCTGCATGTCTAGGATCTTTGCTCTTTGGGGTGCCAGGAGTTCTTGTATGGCCATTGTCGCGGATAGGATAGTACCATTTTTATAATCTTGTACTTTTTTAGCAATTTCCTGCATTTTATCGTATAATACTTGTAATTTTGGGATCTGGTTAGGATAATTTTATCCCTCGACAAGCATGGCGTCACTTATTGCTTCCATTTCACTCTGAATTTTGGCAATCTGTTCTTTCACCTACATAGAGTGTGCTTCAAATAATTTGTCTAGTTGTTTAATAATTAGGATATAATTTATTTTCTTTGTAACTTTCTCGTGGGATGCCTTAACCTTACTAAGGGATTTAAGCATAGTCTCTATCATGCTCTCAGTTTTTGATTATTCTGTTATCAATTGGGCCAATGTTTCTAGGAGTTTGGCTCGTAATTTAAATATTTGATCCATATTTGTTCTGTTTGTAACAGAGTTGCACTAGTTATCCCTCTTTCTATAGGAGGGGCTGAACGATTCTTGTTTTTCTTATATATTCAGGATTTTTTTTGTCAAGCCGGCGTCCAGTTTATCTGGAAAGATTTAACTATAAACTTTTTGAACTTTTTAAGAGTCGCGTTTATTTTAATGTCATGGTTATATTCCTCCTTTTATTTAAAATTGCACATTTCAATTTACTAATGACTTATAAATTTTTTGAGTATTCGATTACTAGATATATTTCCATTTGTCTGGTTTCTTACCAATTCTGCCAGATTTCGTGGTAATTTCCTGTTCAGTTTTTTGCGCTTTACTCTTTTTTGGCTTTCCCAGGGAGATTAGATCGAATTTCTTGTACTGTTTCAATAGGAAATTTTGGCCTTTTGCCTTAGCCTGTTTCGCATGTGTGGTACCCGAAGTAGATTTTTGGTTTTCTGCGTCTTGGGGCTCGTCGTCGGATTCAGTAGAACTAGTTCCTGAGGATTCATCATTAGGGCTTTCTGGGGTTGTCCTTTGAGATTTTGGAGTATCACCTGCTCTTGCTTCATATATCTCATCTCCTCTGGAGGTGGAGGGTTTATTTTCCATTTCCTCACACTGAAGTCCTGTTTCAGGGGAGTTAAAATATTCTTGGGAACTCTGGGAGGAGTCAAATACCTTTGGAGAATATCTCCACTGCTTAAATGCCATATCTTCTACGGGGTGAGGTGTATTTCGTAGCATGGTCTGTTTCCAAGGGTGAGATTCCTTGTGTTGCACCTCAGACACCGTTATGTGGTTGCGTTGTCCCAAGTTTTCATCTTCAGGATATACCTGTGTCCAAGGCAAGGTACTTTGCCTTGTTTTTATGGGATAATTTATAATGTCCATGGCCTCTCTCAAGCTTTTTGTATTTGTATCCCTAGGGGGAGTCTTCCTCCTTTTTGCCCCTGGGGTCTCCACAGCTCTGTTCAATTCCTCCTGTAGTGATAGGGGTCTTTCTATCGGGGTTGCTGGGGATACCATGTCATCAGGGAATCTTTTGGGGGAACATGGGGTTGAAATTCTATCGGGAAAAAATTGGGTTTTTGGCAACAGCGTATAATCCATTTCTTGCTCCGAGCTTTCTGTAGATGAACTCCCTGGGCTTTTTGGGGTTCTTGCAGGCATGGGTATTAGGGGTTTTCTTTTAGGGATGACTAGGTTTTTCATGGCCAAAAATTCTTCAAAATCTTCCTCTTCGCTATGGTTTTCAAAATAGTTTTGTTTGAAATTAAAGGGTTATCATTCTGATAGCCTTGACTTAGGAAATTCATTTTCCGCGTTTGATGAATCTGAAGCTGATGGCTCGGGCGCCCACTTAACGGGGTGTTTGGCACCTTTCATACGGCTAACATGTGCTTTGTATTCTCTCCCAGTGTCTGGGCTTATTATTTTAAAAGTAAAATCGTTGTCATATTTTTTTATTATTCTGTAGGGTCCTAAATATTTATTGGAAAGTTTTTTGCCTTCCAGTTTAGCTTTATTTTTCAGATAGACACAATCGCCTACCTTAAAATTTATATTCCCTTTGATTTTGGACTCGTTTCTCAGCTCTTGGTTCATCTTACATTTCTCTAACTGTCGTCTAACTATTTTATAGGGTTTTCTCATCCTATTTATAAAATCTTGCTTGTAGTCCTCGGTATTATTGTAATACTCTCTGGACTCTATAATTTTCTTGATAAGGTATTTTAAAATCGCGTCCAAAAAAAAGAAAAAATGGACTATCTTTAGTCGTTTCTGAATAAGCGGTATTAATTACATTGGTTAAGTAGGGTAGATACAAATCCCAATCGTTTCGATTGTCTTTTGAATAAATACTCAAAACATTGGAAAATGTTTTGTGCCTATTTTCGATTTTTCCTTTAGATTGGGGATGGTAGGGAGAGGTTACTAATTTCTCTATTTTAAGGAAACTCATTAAGTCTTTTGTTACCTTAGAAACGAAGTTAGTTCCGTTGTCAGTAATAACCCGTTGAGGAACATTAAACTCTAAAAATAATTTTGCCAACGTTTTACTTGTGGCATATGCGCCCTGATTCTTCAATGCTTTGGAAAAAGTGAAGCCGGTAAAATGGTCTATTACTGATAGAACGCAAGTATGCCCTCTATTAGAGACAGTTAATCCTCCACTTGTACCATATAGGTCAAATGTAACGATATCGAAAGGGAACCTTGCTACTGGCACCCTTCCCAAGGGGGGATTAGGGTATGTTTGGGGATTTTTTCTTAAGTTACACGCTTCACATGTATTTATAAAATCTTTGAGTTTTGTTAATGCCGACGGAACATAAAAGTATTGTTTTAGCTTGTGAAATGTTTTGGTTATTCCTAAGTGTCCGCCTATCTCCGAATGGAAGTACTCAAAGGCAGGTATTATTAAGCTTTGGGGAAGTACTGGGATTATTAGGGTTTGATTTCTATTTGTTTCGCCTGTTACTATCCTGCAAAGGATTCCCTCGTCCAAGTCATAATAAAAATTGTCTATTTCCCGTTTCAGGGTTCTAAACTTATCGGGGAGGTTATCGGAATTCACAAAATATTTAATGAGGGTCGAGCACATTTCATCTTTAACTTGGTTTCTTTTAATGTTAGCAAGGGATAAGGGGCTACGAGTAATTTCGTTTTCTTCTGTAAGGATTTTAGGTTTATTCTTCTTGTGTTTTCGTTTACTGGGATTAATGGCATTTATTTGTTTAGTTTCATTATCTGAAGAGGTATTCTCAGGGTATCTACTCAGGTAATCGCAAGGGGCATTCTGTTTACCGGTCACATGTTCAAATTCGTAATCCAGATCTTGGATTTTCATTATCCATCTCGCTAAAATTCCGGTTGGATTCTTGAATGTGCTTAGGTACTGTAAGCTTTTATGGTCCGAGCGCAGTTGAAATTTTCGTCCTACTAAATAATGTCTAAATTCATCTAAGTGGTGAATTATAGATAATAGTTCCAATTGTGTTGCTGAATAACTACTTTCGCCTTTGGTTAAAGTTCTGCTTGAATAGCATATGACTTTCTCTATATACTGAGGGGGTTCTTGTAGGGGTTCTGGGTAGTTTTCCACGGGGATTAATTGGGAAAGAATTGCACCGATGCCTAAAGCTGAAGTATCAGTGGTAACCACAAATTGTCCCTTTTCAAAGTCTGGTAGCGACAAAATTGGTTCAGAAGTAAGAGCCTTCTTGAGAGTGTCTAAGGAAGTTTGAGCTTCCTGCGACCAGGTAATATTTTGGGAAGTCCCTTTAGTTAGATCTGTTAGGGGCTTTGCGATTTGGGCGTAGTTGCGTATAAATTTTCTAAAGTAACTGGTTAAACCAATGATGCCTCTTAATTGTTTCATAGTTTTTGGCGGCTTAAGATTTTCTACACATTTTATCTTCTCAGGGTCCGGTGATATTTGACCTTGGGTCACTATCATTCCTAAGAATTTTATTTCGGATTGAAACAAATTTACTTTTTCAGGCCTACATTTTAAATTACCCTCCCTGAATTTTTCAAAAACTTCGGCTAATGTTTTTAAATGATCCTCTGGTGTTTCTCCTACGCAAATCACATCATCCACAAAGTGGATAATATTTTCTATACCTTGTAATAAGTGTAACAGAGGTCTACATAATGCACTTGAACTAGTTTTGAGTCCGAAGGGTACTCTCAAATATTCATAAGAGCCACATTCCGTCGTTGAAAAGGCCGTTTTATAAACGTCATTATCTGCTATCTTAACCTGATGATAACCTTGCGTGAGGTCAAGAGATGTAAAAATTTTATTTTTGGTTGAAATGGAATCTAGGATTTCATCAATTCGGGGCAGGGGAAACTTGTCGCTAACTACCTGCTTATTTAAGGCTCTATAGTTTACTACAAGTCTAAGGTCCTTGTTGTTTTTTGGTACTAGTATAACGGGGGCTGAATACAGGCTTATACTTGGCCGTATAATATTGTTTCTTTCTAAGTCGTGTATTTTATTTTTTAACCAGCCTTTGTAGGGATGAGGGATGCGATAGGGCTGTTTAGCTACAGGCAACCCTGTGGTTTGAATAGAGTGTTCATAAAATGGTATCAATCCAATATCTTCTTCGCATGTAGAAAATATATCTCTAAAATCCCAGAGCAATTCACATAATTTTTCCTTTAATTGCGTATCTTTGATATAATCTAATTTAAATTTTTCCAAAAATAGGGGTTTTGTTAGGGGTACATATTCTTTGGGTTCCTAACACCGACACTATTAACTAAGCTTTCCTTAGAGTTTTTCCATTTGTTTAGCTCGTGTTCAGAAATCACTTGTATTTCAATGAGACATGTTCCTTTTTTAATGTAATCATGTCGTTTTCATGTGTGTTAGTTAACCAGATAAAACCTTCGCCTTTTTCATATGAAATGATCTGTTCTTCACAAAACAGATTTTCTGGAATTTCTTTCCACGGGGATGCGAATGAAATTTCGGAATTGTCATTTACAGGGGTGACCATTTGAGAGATTTGTACTCTTTGCATAGTATTTGGGGGGATTTTTGTCTTACGCACCGCGAATCCATAATATTTTTCTTCCGAGCTATTTTCTATTAAATTAAGATTGGCGCTTGATTGCGTCAAGTCTTCCGCTTTTGGGGTTGATTGTAAGGGTGATTCCAAGTCCTGTCCCCTTACAACAGTACTTGGATTTATTATTTCATTCCATAATTCAGCTATTTTCTTTATTTCTGTTTGTCTATACTCCTGCATTTTCCCTATTTTTGCTTTTATTGACTGGATCCATTTTCTGCTTGTATTTCTTTCTCGTCCTGTGGGAGAAAATGACGTGTTGTGAGGTACAAAAGACTTGATTCTATTCACTGTTGCTTCCCCTCTCTCCATGCGTTGGAGAATAGTGTACCATGTACAATGTCTTACTTTAAAATATGAAAAGTTTACTTCATTCTAAATACGCTTCCGATGCAAATCAAACCCCTTTAATTAAGCTTGGAAATCTGCCTTAAACTCTCATTTATTTATCAGCCAAACATCCCTTCAAAAAGTTCAAAGCAAAAGGCGATTAATTTCAAATACCAAGAACTTCATGAATACTCTGTATAGATCCGCATTCTTTGTTCTACAAAACAAAGAACTCGCGAACATTCCCAAGCGCTTTTTGACGGATCTAAAAAGCAGAAAAATACGGGTTTTTTTGCAGGTACAATACTAATGAGATGGATTTAAATTTCGCAGGAGTGCTTTGAAATACATAGTGGGACATTGTTTGAAACTTAATTTAGAAATTTAGAAGTACTCTCAGGAATCTGTATGTTTAATGATCAGAATATCGCGGAAAAAACTATTGGGTAATTTTGGCTGCATAATGTTTGATTTTGTCAGCATAAGAGTAAAGAGACGGGCCCTCCGTGTGGAGATGAACCAATCAGAAAAAAGTGTTGATTGCTCAGAAGCAAACCTCGTGTTATATAGTTGTGAAGAAGTGTTTTTCGGGGCTTTTGTTTTTACGGCATTACGTGATGATTATGTTATGAGCATTCTGATATAATCACTGTATCATTGTAATTGCTGTAGTTGCCTTTGCCTACTGAAGTTTGAAGCCGTATGTTTAATCATGTAAGTCTAATAAACCCATTACTTTTCTATTTTTACAGTCTTATTTTATATATTCGTATCTAAATTTCAAGAGTGGCCCTCTAGTTCGTATATTATCCATTGGTAACGCTCCTAAGGTATCTGACGATTTCACGAAGGACATTTATATGCCTGGGCTGACGACGCTCGGGCAATGTTGGTCTCTTCCCAAGGAGTCCTAAGTTAATTGGCAAGATTATCACCAAAACCCCCCATAACATCTGGCGCGGTCGTAAACTTGGATGAAGTATACGAACTAGTTAGACTAAAGATTTCACAATTTAAAATATTTACTAGATACAGACCTATAACAAATTTTTTAATTGTTATATATGTCTAAGCCTATTACCGCTATGCTAAAATAGGGACACCCTTTTAAAATATCTCATAGAAGATAATAGATTTCCCAAATAAGTGAAGTAAAAGTGATTTATTTCAGTGAGTAGTTCCACTAATTAAACAAAAAAAAAAACCATCCCTGCGTTATTAAATCATGGTGGAAGAGTTAAGTGCATTATTATTTGCGCAAAAATTAGTAGCAAAAAATGTAGAGTTAACCAAATCTATACCACAATATGACGGGCAAACCGACATCGATGAATTTAACATACAACTAGAACAATTCGTAGAATTAACTAGAACTGACCTGAAATCTTTAATAGGTATGCTTCTTCTAAGACTAAAAGGGCAGGCATTAACTTTCGTAAGACAAATAGAACAGACCCTCGGAGAAAATAATAATTTGCCGATAAACACAATAGAAAAACTATTGACGGCATTTAAAGACAGATTTGTCGAGACGAGCTCAACAAACAAACTTAAGCATGGAATGGTATGTTTTGATCATACACAGAACGTACAAGAATATCTAAATAACATACGAATCTCAGTAGAAGCAAAGTACGGCCAAGGCTCAGGAGAATTATAGGAAAAAATTATACTAAATGCATTTTTGCAAGGCCTTCCTCCAAAATTATATAGGATGGTAATTTCAAAAAATATCCAAACACTTGTTCTTGCAGTACAGGAAGTAGGACGAATGATAGAATTGATTTAATTGTAGCGAATCATAGTAAGGCAAAAATAAATAACATAAGAGAGTCAAAAAAAAGCTCATCACCCTTGAAGGTTAATGATAAAGAGCACACAAATTTCTTTGCAAGAAATAATTCCCCAGTTCCACAAAAAATCAGAATACAAGATGTAGCCAGGAAAAAAACAGTACGTTTCCAGCCTATGAAGACAAACATTTATAAGAGTAACCCAATAATAAGATGTTACAACTTTAATCGAGTGGGACATATCGCAAAAGAATGTCGTTTTAAAAATGGAATGGCAACATCATTTAATGATGAAACCACCAAAAATACACGGTATTATGGAAATAATTTGTTCGGGAGAACAAATTTTACTACCAGAGGCGCACAAGGGTACACACAGGACACAATATTCCCACAATACCCTCAAGTCCGCCACCCAGCACCTAATTATGTATACCGACAGAACACATATAACTCTCCCCCCAGTAGAAAAAATAATTATCGGCCGACGGCAAACCCAAATTTTTCAAACAGACGGCAAATAGTTAACTGGCCCGCGAGAAATGAAAATTTCTCGAGCCGACGGCACTTGCAGTCAGCACCAACAGCCGGCACAAATGCCAGAAATACAAATTATCGCAATAATGCGTGGCAAAGGAGGACAGATGTGAATCAATTAGATGCGTCTATGGAGCCTCACGTATCTGAACCTCCGTCACAAGCACCTATGTATGAAATAAATTCCCAGGGAAACCCATTAGGCCCCTCAGAAGAATAAACTGGACCCAGATGGGGCCTCGAATATTTTACAGGTCCAAGCCCATAGTAGTACCGTCCTTCAGTGATAATAATAATAAGTTACCCATATTTAATGATTTTTGTGTGGCAAATGTTTACTTTAAAGCTTTAGTTGACAGTGGTGCAACAGTTAATATTATAAGCTCAGGCATATTTAATATATTACCTCCGCATATCAAGCGACAGAAAAATGTCAATAATCCGAACTTAACTAGCGTAACAGGGCACAAGTTGGACGCAAAAGGTTCAATTCGCCTTGACGTGAAAAGGGATAATAGAATTTTCCCGACAAATTTTATAATATGTAATAATTTTCCATATGAAGCCATCATAGGCGCAAATTTTTTAAGGTCTAATAAGATATTGTTAGACGTAGCTAATGAAAGGCTCATGTATCCGGCTAAGCCAAGAGGTTCCCCTCCTTCAACCTTTACCTCAAGGAATATTAATCGAAATTACAAAGAAGATGTAACAGTTAATAAAATTTCCGACGGTATAGTGCCACAATCCTTTGAACCTTTTGTAGCGAGACATAAGGTACATCCTCTACAAAGAGGACGGGACATAACTAGAAATCCTTTTGCTTATTCCGTGCGATATCGGAAAGATGAAGTAAATGTAGATAATAAGTGGATTGAATCCGCAAAAATAAAAATTGGAGATATGCGACTGTATAGGTCGAAAGAAATCAAAGAGATAGTGGAATTGTGGAAAAAAGCAGGGAACTCTAATAGAGTTCAGGCGCAATCAACGTTACTGTCGAATAATACTAGTCCAAATTTAGCAGATAATGAAAATAAAGAAAATTATTATGGATTTGCAATAAGAAAAACAAAAATTCCACCCAGGACATTGCAAAGGATCCAAATATCTCAAATGGTTGAACCGGTGGATAGCAAATTCGAAATATGGTTTGCCACCCCATCAAAAGAAATTCTCGAAAATTTGTTATGTGAAGAACAAATTATATATTATGACAAAGGTGAAGGCTTTATTTGGGTGACTAATAATCATGAAAATGATATTATTACGATAAAAAAAGGAACATGTTTGGTTCAAATCCAAACTATTTCAGAAAATGACTTAAATAAGTGGGTAAATTCCAAAAGAAACCTAGTTAATAGTATTAAAACCTCAATTAACAAATACCCCCTGACTAAAGCAGCGATTTTTAAATAAGTTTAATATGGATCATATTATTGATTCGGAACTCAAAAAGAAACTATGTGAATTTTTGTGGAATTTTAGAGACTTATTTTCAACGTCTTAAAATGATATAGGATTGATTCCATTTTACCAACACTCTATTTTAACGACGGGGTTGCCCGTCGCGAAACAGCCATATCGTGTACCGTATAAACACAAAGAGTGGCTAAAAAATAAAATTCGCGAGTTAGAAAAAAATGAGATTATACGCCCCAGTATAAGTCCGTATTAAGCTCCAGTGATTTTAGTCCCAAAAAGAATGGCGATATGAGACTTGTAGTTGATTATAGAGCTCTTAATAAACAAGTTGTGAGTGATAAATTTCCCTTGCCAAGAATAGATGAGATTCTTGACTCTATATCAAACAAAAACAAAGTCTTTACTTCTTTGGACCTCACCCAAGGCTACCATCAAGTGAAAATAGCCGAGAAGGATGTCTATAAAACTGCATTTTGCACAAGCGAATGTGGTTCGTATGAATATTTGAGAGTACCATTCGGACTTAAAACGAGTTCAAGCGTGTTATGTAGACCCTTATTGCATTTATTAAGAGGATTGAACGATATTATACATTTTGTTGATGACGTTATATGCGTAGGGGAAAATGTGGAGCAACATTTAGAAACGTTAGCTAAAGTATTTGAAAAATTCAGAGAAGGCAATTTATAATGCCGGCCTGAAAAGGTTAATCTATTACAAGAAAAAATTAAATTTTTAGGAATGGTAGTGACGCAAGGAAAATTATCCCCGGACCTGGATAAAATAAAATGCGTGGAAAGGCTCAAACCCCCTAATACTATGAAGGAACTAAGAGGAATTTTAGGTCTTACTGGATACTTCAGAAAATTTGTCCGAAATTATGCCCAAATTGCGAAACCACTTACGGACTTAACGAAAGGAAACTCCCGAAATGTTGCCTGGTCCCAGGAAGCCCAAACTTCCTTAGACCGTCTCAAAAAGGCACTCACCTCGGAGCCCATATTAGCACTTCCAGATTTTGAGAACGGAAGGTTTGTAGTTACGACTGATGCCAGTTCCAAGGGCATTGGCGCTATTCTTTTACAAGTAATCCCAGTAGAAAACCACAATTCGCTAGAAGAATCGTCAAAACTAAACGTGATAGAAAAGGTTATATGTTATTCGAACAGAACCTTAACAAAAGGTGAAATTAATTATTCTGCCACCAATTTAGAATTATTGTCTATAATCCGTCACTTGGATAAATTTACACATTATCTGATTGGTAGAAAATTCACACTATGTTCCGACCACAAAAGCTTGCAGTACCTGCACACATTTAAAAACCCCACGGGACGCCTAGCTAGATGGATTATGAAAATCCAAGATCTTGATTATGAGTTTGAATACTTAAAAGTCAAACAAAACGCAGCATGCGATTTCTTGAGTAGGTGTCCTGAAGATGAGCAGTCTGAAACCTAACGGAATGAAGTTAATACTATTAACACTAAGATTAAAAGTAAAAAAAATAAAATTAAAAAATCAGAGAAAGAAAATAAAGTTCATTACCGCCCCTTGTCCTTAGAAAATGTAAAAAGAAATCAAGAAAAAGATGGAATGTGTTTAGCACTTATTAATTATTTTGTAAATGATAACATATTACCAGATGAATTCAAAACCCTTAGAAAAGAAATAGATAATTTTTATTATGATTTTGATGAAGGAATACTATGCTGAATCGTAACTACTGAGGCAAATAGAAACCAAACTTCAATAATACCGGTATTACCAGAAAAATTAATAATACCTGCCTTTGAATATTTTCATTTAGATATTGGTGGACATTTAGGAACAACAAAGACTTTCCATAAATTAAAACAGTATTTCTATGTGCCAACGGAACTAACAAAACTTAAAGAATATGTCAGTGCTTCCGAAAAGTGTAACTTGAGGAAAAACCCCCAAGCTTACCCCAACCCCCCTATGGGACGAGTTCCGGTAGTGAGATTCCCCATTGACATCGTCTCATTTGACCTGTATGGGACGAGTGGAGGTTTACCTGTTTCAACAGGGGCCATACTTGTATTCTTTCGGTCATAGATCATTTTTCTGTATTTATCTTTGTAAAAGCATTAAAAAGTCAAGGCGAGTATGCAAAGAGCAAGGCACTGTCTAAATATTTTTTTAATTTTGGTATCCCAGATAAATTAATAAGCGATAATGTGAGTAACTTGTTTCAAAGGTAACTAAAGACCTAATGAAATTTCTCAACATATAGAAATTAGTAACGTCCCCTTATCATCCACACGCTTATGGAAAAATATAGAATAGACCTCAAATATTTTAAAATGTATTAAATATTTACACAAAAGACAACAGGAACGATTGGGACCTATTTTTACCTTATTTAACGAATGTAATTAACACCGCCTGTTCAGAAGCAACTAAAGACAATCCTTTTTACTTACTTTTTGGTCGCGACTATAAAATCCCATATGACGAAATTATAGAGTCCCGGCAATATTACAATAACAAGATTATAAACAAGAATTCATAAATAGGATGAGAAAAACTTATAATAGAGTAAGACAAGAATTGGAAAAATGTAAAGTAAATCAAGAGATAAAGAAACCTACCCAAATTCAAAGGAAACATAAATTTTAAGAGATGAGACTGTGTCTACCTGAAAAATGAAGCAAAGACGGAAGGCACGAAACATCCTAATAAATACTCAGGACCGTACAGAATCATTAAGACGTACGATAATAATTTTAAATTTAAAATGGTAAACCCCGACAGTGGAAGGACCTATAAGGCGCATGTTAGCCGAATAAAAAGAGCCAAATTTCCGGAAAAATGGGTATCGCATCCATCATCCACTGAGTTATCAGACGCAGAAAATGAGCCCCCTAAGTCAAGATTAGCAGAGCTAAAACCCTTCAATCTCAAACAAGATTATTTTGAAAATGAAAGTGACCAAGAGAACTTTGAAGAATTTTTAGCTATGAAAAACCTGGTTATTCCAAAGAGAAAATCCCTAGTACCATTGAGAATAAAAACGCCAAAAACCCCAAATAGTTCATCGTCAGAAAGTGCAGGAGAACTAGATTATACGATATCTCCAAAAACGCAATTTTTTCCTGATAGAATTTCAACTCCTTGTCCCCCCAAAAGATTTCCAAATGATATGGTTTCCCCCGCAACACCAATAGAAAGACCCCTGTCACTACAGGAGGAATTGAACAGAGCAGTAGAACCCCCGGGTATCATTGTAAAGAAAACTTCTCCTAAGGATTCGATTAGGACAAATCTGCGAGAAGCGATGGATTTAATAAATTTCCCCATAAAAACTAGGCAAAGTACGTTGCCTCAGATTCAAACCCCCAAGGAGGACCAGGAAGGACAGTATCCATGATATAACAGTATCTAAAGTCAAACCCAAACAATGGACTTCATGGAGGGAAACACTAATGCAAATAATGCCCCATCCCCCTGAAGACATGGCATTTAAACAATGGAGAAACCCCGCAAAAACTTTCGATTCCTCTCAGAGTTCTCAAGAATCTTTCAAATCTCCCGATTTGAAAACACTAGGCGAAGACTTAGAGAATAAACCCTCCACTTCTAGAGGAGTGGAAATTTATGAAGGAAGGGCCGGCGATACCTCAAAAACACGAAGCGCCACCTTCGAAAGTTCTAATGTCGAATCATCCGAATCCAGTTCCGAATAATCGGACGATGAATCAGATCTAATGTTATTTAAAGAAATAGGGAAATTAAAACCAACTTCAGCGGCCGCACACGCAAGGGAAACAAAATTGAAAGGGCAAGAATTTTTGAAAAAACAATATAAAAAATTTGACCTCATATCACTAGCCAAGCCTAAAAAGAAAAAACCACAAGAAACAGAAGAAAAAGTAACGACACAATCAGGAAGAACGATCAAAAAACCTGACAGATGGAAATATCCCTAATAAAAGTCAGGTCAAGTACTCGTGGAGTAGGGAGGTTGTCTCCGCAACTTTCGACTAGTTAGTTTTCTTCTTATTATTCGTCGAAGGCGGCGGATTTCAAATTCCTTATGAGAATCAACTTGTGATCATCATAGAATTAGTAATATGCAAATAAAATTTAACCAAGCCAAAAGTGAAAGAAATATAATATGTAATGATAAATGATAATAATGCGAGTGGTGTCAAGCATCGGCGATCAGGAAGAAAAAACTCAAGTGGGAAGCTCGTGGTTGGCCGATGGTGACAAATAGTGTTTTTAGGTCCTGTTTGGCACATTCTGCCTACCGGGTAGCTGCCTTACGAAAATCAACTATGCCCCTGTAAATGTGGATTAATCAATTGAATAACCGAAAATATACCCAGTAATTACAAGTGATGACAGACTCCATGTCGTGGGGAGTCCAAGTTCTGTTTCAACGACGAACGGTGTTTTATAAGAGCTCGTAGGCGAAACGGTTCCTTTACTCCTCCACGAAATTCAACTTATATTCCTACAAATTAGTGTAAAGTCAATATACCCAAGTTGTTAAAGGTATGACCCCAATAAACCAAACGCGGTCTCCTCCCAGAGTTCCCTACGGAAAATTGACCCATGTCCTCACCAAGATGGATATCATCCAAACCAAAAAATTACTACTAAAGGAGTGTCTAATTGTAGACAAAATATTTTCAGATATATAAAATGGCAACAGAATCAAAGCCCATACGTAAAGCGATAATAGATACGGAGTTCATTACAATAATGAATGCGAAGGAGAATATCATATATTCGGCAGCCATGATAGTCGTGGACGAACAAGGAAAAGAGATATATGCAAATGAATGGGATTTAACCTACGACCTTAAAGGGTATGCACCCCACACTTATAAGTACGGACGAGCACTCGTGAACACCCATAAATAATGCCCAAATAGAGGGGAAGTTAAAACAATATATATAAAAAGAAGCTCGAAACACCTTGGTTGTTTGCAGTTATTAATAAGACGTTTGCAAATAAATCTTAACATCAAATATTTCTATTCCAAAGGACCTACTCAAACAGACCTTTTACTACTTGATAAATGTAGAGCATCAAAAATTTGTTATAATTTAGAAAAGAATCCCCAATGTGTTAAGTATGAAGGCATACATCATCCCCAATCGGAGATTCGATACTACAAACAATTTTTATTTGACCCGGAATCGGAGGAATACAAATCCCTAGTTGTTAAACTATTTGTAAAACGTATGAAAACACATCAAAGAAAAAAAGACGCAAACAAAAATAACTTTAGGAAAGTTAAAAGAAAAGTGTAAAATTTACAGTTAACAAAAGAAAAAACATAATAATTATAATCTCCATAGTGCCCTAAATGTGAGAGTTATTGTAGTTTCAACCGCAAGGTATTATTCATTAAAATTAAAAAATCAAAAACTTCCAGATATACACTGACTTCTGACGATTGCTTATGCGTACAGACTTCACCGAGCCAACATAAAACGAAACTAACAATTTCACCAGTCTTTTCGTCGGAAAATCAGAAAGAGATAACCTGCTTGGAATGTTACTAACCTCCCTAGGTAGATAATTAATTTATTAATAAAATGAAGAAATTTTCCAGTTGCCCGCAATTAAATACACCACAGTTAGCGTCAGAAACACCACCTCTTAATTATCCACAACGCCTCACGTATAAAAATGTCATAGTCTAAATAATGTAAATAAGTTATTAAACGAATATGTATTAATAAAAGTAGCAGAAGAATTAGACTTTGTCACGTTACATTTCCTTCTAAAACCACCTAGAAATTCCCTAGATGACAGAATAATCTTAAGAATAGTAGCAAGTTTAGTATATTGTAATTTCATCCCAAGGATGAGCCCCAAAACAATAGAAAAAACCAGATTGACGGCTATTATGACATTTAGAACCCTCTTAAATAAGATCCCAATGTCAAAATATCCCCTAATTGCTGAATTTATCGCGGAAAACCTGTGGCAAACCCAGGACGAACGCGGTCTCGCGACACTATGGCCACTTAAATTTCTCACATTACTAATCGATCGAGAGTACAACTTACTGAATTTAGGAAAATTCCTCAAAAGTTTGCATAAAAATTGCTGGAATTTTGACGGCGTAAACCCCGAAGTAAAGTCAAATACATTGGAAATTACCGCGCGAGATTACAATGACATAAAGAAAATTACACTCAATCTTTTTGAAGAAGATGAAAATTTTGGATCCAAAATATTTCCCAATTTCGATATTAT
>NW_028300436.1:0-25000 GCF_049724085.1 Artemia sp. Qi Xiang Cuo | reverse complement strand
AAAACAATTCTAGAATCACCATTTCAAGGAAATTTAATAAGAGTACTGGCCAATATTCCTTGAAGTGACGATTCTAAATCATTTTAATTTTTAACCAAAAAAATAAAGTTTTTCTTTTTGAAAGTTTGAGCAAATTTGGAAACTAAAACTAGCAAAACATGTATAAAAATAACGCACATTTTAGAATAGAAGCACCAAATTCCAAATTATTAGCCCAACGACCCAAATTTAATTCTAACACAACACCTAAGACGTTAAAAAGAAACCAAAAAAAATTAATATTAGCGTAAGGCATAGCGTAAGGAATTTGCGTAAGGCATTAAGCAACATAACGTAAGGCATTAGTGTAAGGAATTACAGAAAGTAAACTTACAGAAAATTACAGAAATTACTTCGACTTACAGAAAGTAGATATCTAGATATCTACTAAATATCTAATTACAAACAGAACACCCAAGTTACAGAAAATTCAACCTTTAAAGGAACTTATATCAACAAACACGTCTTGGACCCCAATTATGAAGATAAATCCCACATAATTTCCCATTAAGTATCCGAAAGCCACTAACAGATATGCGAAGATTAAATCCAAAACTCCAATTAGAAAATTTTGGATCTAAAAAATAAAAGGAAGTAAATCGCCAAATATTATGACTTCAATACCTTTATGCATACATTTGCCTCCAGTTCAAAATATAGATCCTAAAAAAAAATCAAAATTTCATTTTGTTTTTGCATACCAAAAAAAAATTTATTTTTGTATAATACTATATACAATTGCATTTCTGATCGTTTTTTAAATAATGCTGGGAAATTCGGCACCCCCTTCACAGAAATGTCCCTTCCCCCAAGGCAACATCCTCCAGGTACAGAGTCTCTCAAGTCACCCCCGCCGCCGACCCGCCCCCACAAGAAAAAATCCCTCCTGAAAACATCTTCATACTTCCCAATAACCAATATTATATGTAAACAATTGGTAAAGTTCATAGCTTACAGCCCTTCCCCCGAGAACAGTTGGGACTTAAGTCATCCTCAAAGACATATTTAATAAATTTTCGGCTATGCTGACCAAAATAGCTATATCCCTCCTCCTACCCCCTCCCCCACCAGAAACAAACCCTCCTGAAAAAGTCTGTATACTTCCATCCCTGAGCTACTCTATGTAAGCAATAGGCAAACTTTATATATTGCAGCTCTTCCCCCGAGAACTTGAGGGAATTATGTAATTCTCAAAGAAGTATTTATTAAGTTTTTGACCATGCTGAGCACAGTAGCTATCTGCAAATGTTGATTGGGTGTGTTTGGGGAAAAATGAGCCTGGGAGGGGGCCAAGTTGCTCTCTAATTTTCTTGGGCTCTTAAAGAGGGCTCTAGAGCTTTTAATTTCCATTTGAATGAGCCCTTTGACGGTATTCTAGGACTGCTGGATGGTTAGGATTACCCCTGGGAAAAAAAATAACAACAAATAAACACGCATCCATGATCTTTCTTCTGGCAAAAATACAAAATTCCTATATCTCTAATAGCTATATCCCTCCTCCTACTCCCTCCCCCACCAGAGAAAATCCCTCCTGAAAAAGTCTGTATACTTCCCAATAACTGATACTATATGTAAACAATGGGCAAAGTTCATAACTTGCAGCCCTTCCCCCGAGAACTGTGGAGAATTAAGTCATCCTCAAAGACATATTTATTACATTTTTGACTATGCTGAGCAAAATAGCTATCTCCAAATTTTGATTCGGTGAATTTGGGAAAAAATGACCCTGGGAGGGGGCTAGGCTGCCGTCCAATTTTCTTTGGCACTTAAAAAGGGCACTAGAACTTTTAATTTCCATTTGAATGAGCCCTTTAACGGTATTCTAGGACTGCTGGATAGATAGGATCAGCCCTGGGAAAAAAAAAAAAATAACAACAAATAAGCACGCATCCGTGATTTTATTTCTGGCAAAAATACAAAAGTTCATATTTTAGCGGATAGAAGCTTGAGACATCCACAATGGCATTTCATGTTCCGCTGAATCTCGAGGTTTGATTCTCACCAACATTCTATTAATTTCAAGAATTGTTTCCCCTTTTTTTTCGAGAATAAGGCAACTTTTTTCAGATCCAAAACTGTTGATATGTAAGACTAAACCTGACGAAACTTAAATATTTAAAATCAGCATAAAGATCCGGTGCTTTATGAAACTATTGGTATTAAAATTTTGTTTTTTAATATTTCGGTTACTATTGAGCGGGGTCAATCCTTACTTACAGTTTGTTACCACGAACTGTGTGAAAATATGGAATTTTTTGTTTTTGAAAAGAGAAAGATCACGGATGTGTGTTTGTTTAGTTTTTTGTTGTTTTTTTTTTCCCAATTTGATTGTATGAATCGACTAGCCCTAGAATATTTTGACAGGGCTCATTCAAAAATTCTAGTGCCTCTTTAGACCGACCACAGAAACTTGAAGGTAACAATGCCACAACTAAACTAGGCGAAAAATGATTACTTACTTGACTTGAGGCTCCTGCTGAGGTTTCGGCGTAGAGAATGATGATACCAGGCGCCTCCAGGTCGCCATATCGATTGCCAGGCTCGCAGCTTTTTCCACCGGGATGTGGCCTTGGGTGACGAATTTATGGAATTTGTATTTTCATCTAGTGGGGGGAGGCATCCTCTTGACCCCTCCCCCACAAAAAAGAAAAAAGTATAAAAAAACGTATTAAATACTAGAAATTAAAGACAAACCTAAAGTTTAAGCCTTAAGACCACAAATAATATTCGTAGAAAAGTATATACACTTGAGCTTCACTCTACGCCAGCATAACCCGCCAGTAAATACGCCTATACAAAACATTGGCGAATGCAATTATTGATCACGTCTAGGAGACGAATGGACAACCCTGAGAAAACAGGCTTGCTTTGTGTACCGTCACGACCAAGCGTCTCTAATGTTTTATTATTTATTTTTTCTTATAGGAGTACTTCATATGGAAGGGGTCGTCGTATAAACTTCAAAGGGGTCTCATTCAATTGAAAATTGAAAGTTCTTGTTTGTAGGGATTTTTGTTCGTATCAAGCTTGATTTGCATATTAAATTTAAGTTTCCTGCATTTTAAAATTCATTTAGTCATACCACACATTATAGAATAGAAGAATCAGATTCCGAATTATTAGCCCAGCGGCCCAAATTTAATTCTAATACTAAACCTAAGACGTTAAAATAGTACAAATTAATATTAGCAAAAAACATAATACCCTTGCATAATAACTTTATCTTGACGCATATACTCCACTTCAACAAAATGACTAAAGCCCCTACCTACACATTCTCCCCCCACCTCCAGGCAAATAAAATATATAAGTAAAGTAAATCCTGAACCATAGTTAGAAAATTTTTGATCTAAAAAGAAAATGGAGTAAATCGCCGAAGATTATGACTTCAGTCCTTATATGTGCACCTATAACTCAAGTAAAAAACCTTTATCATAATAAAAAAATGAAAAAAATTTTTTTTTATTTCAGTCGCAAAAAAAATAGGTCAATTGCAACGCACAAAATCATTCCTAACACTTGCAAATAACTTTATGAAGGAAAAATTTATTTTCTATATAAAACAAAATGAAATAGACAGTTTTAAAAGTCATTCCTAAGGATATGATGCACGCTATCATTTGAGCCAAATAACAAAATCTTAGGAACCAATGAAAAAACTTAAATACGAATCCCGAAGATATAAGCCCCACCTATTCAACTTGAAAATAAATTCAAGTAATTTTATTTTGACCAAGTATATTTATGTAACACCTGTTATTACTACATACCAACAAAGAGATTTCCACTAAGGATTGGTCAGATACCCTGAAAAAAGTTTTGCACATCTACTCAATAAAGTTTCATTGAAAATAGCATAAACATCCTGAAACTAGAATATGGCACACATTGCATCTATATAAATCCTTCTCATGACGTCATATCATTTTTTATAATGCCGTCATGATAGGAATCATTATTTCATCTTTTTATAATTGTAATTATTTGAAAAAAAACTACATTTTCTAAAGATTTAAAGAGGCTGAGTTACAAGGTCGAACATTACAACGTACAGGGATTAGGAGGCACAGTTGGGGAGCTGGCACCCCCCAAACCCCCCGCTTTCGCAGCCTTTAAATTAAAAAAAAAGTTTTTAAACTGAAAGTAAGGAGCAACATTAAAACTTAAAACGAACAGAAATTATTCCTTATATGAAAGGGGCTGTACCCTCCTCAACGCCTCGCTCTTTACGCTAAAGTTTGACTTTCTTACAACTCTTTTTTTTAAACAATAAAAACCTGACATTTTATTTATTGTTATATTTACACTAGTTGATATGATTATCTACTGTATATCTTTTTTAATTCACTGATGATTATTTGGGTTATTTTTTTACCGCTCGACCTTTGGGTTATTTTTTTTACCGCTTTTTACAGATCGACCGCTGCGCTTCATTCAAACCTCTTCTCTAGTGAGACCACCAGCAGTCTTCAGAGTATTCAAGAAGACTTGTTCTATAACAAGGTCTGCTGCCAGTCCTATCCACGAATGTTCGGTTCTGTTAACAGAAAAGTGACCTTTGGAACTTCTCGTATAATTCTGGCTGCAATTCTTTCAAACTGACAAGGGTTTGTAAATGGAGACGGGCTGATTTAGCATATGTAGTTCGACCTCATGCCGCGAAATAAGGAAGCATACTAAACCAGCTCTGAAGATACAGGTCGAAATCTCCAGTCCGTTCAGCGTGAACTAACGTCCGAAGAATTTTATTCATTTCAGAATACTGTTCAAGCCACATTTTCGCAGTCTTAGATTCGCTAAGTAGCTCCTTCTTTGCCTGCTCAATTTCTTAGAAAAGTGAAACAACCGCTGGAGACGCAGAAAGGTCTTCAATAGAAATATTTTCGGTTGTCAGCTCTGTATAGACACTGGCTGCGCTCACCATTTGGGGTGCCCGTTCACTTCGTAGAACGTCGGCAGTATCTTCGAAAGCACAGGAAAAAAGTAAGATGTGCAGAGCTAAGTCAAGATGAGAATGTGCCGTCATTGCTCTTGAAACTGCTTTGCCAGAGATGATGTGTTTTACAGTGTTCGGTGCGTAGATCTGTTCAATGACTTCCACCAAACCTGCTTCTTCCATAAGGGAGCCCACACACCCAAGAAATGTTACTCTTCCATGAATGAACCAAAGCATCACTAAGCTCATTTACAAGGAGCTTCTAAAAAATAAAAATTCAACCATCACTTTTGCTCTCTAGCACAGTGGTTGGTCGAAGGTTACGACAGGAATCTGGTTGAGTTTCTTTGCCTTCATTGCAATAAACATCAACGTTGTGTTGATGCGCGTGACATCGGATGGGTTTAAATCAATCATAGGCTGGAAAACTATTGATGACCGCTTCTGGGTTTGTCCAGCATGAGCTGACCGCATTGCATCTGACCAGGCGACTGGAGAACCTCGCAGAACTAGCTGAGGATTTAACCACATGATATCAAGATGTCTGCCATTGTCTCTGAACTCTGGAAGTACCAACTCTACGTAATTGAGCTGATTTGTAAAGGCAGTACAGCTTCAAGTAAGGGTAGATAGGTATAGCAGCTTTTTCTATAATTTGTTTCAAGTCAATACTTTTTCTGGGAAACACACGTAAATTTTCTTTGCCACCCAGCGACTTTACTTCGAGAATAGCTATACCATGAAGAATACCGTACGCTTCCAAATGGTGAGTGTTATGATTGTAATTGCCTGCAAAGTACTAGACAAGTGTTTCTCTTGGTATGTTGAGTTCTTGTTCAGTGCTTCCAGCCACTGCTGTATATCTTTCAAATGAATGTATTTCTATATAGCAAACACAAAAGGCTAGGCGGATGAGTGTGTTGACAGCGTCCCGTGAACCGAACCGATAATGCATAGAAACAGCCAACCCCAGCTGCATTATTGCAATAATGCTTCGATGCCTGGTGTTTTGTATTATTGATGGCCCTATTGCTCTTATTACTTGTTTCGCGTTGTTATGTCTGATCAAAATTGTCAGGAAAATCCGCAGGGATGGAACCAGGAACTCAAGACTGACCTGTGCCGAAATAAAGGTGCGTATTTGGTTATATTCTTCTATGAACGATATCACAGTCTTTGTTTCGCTCTTCACTGTTCTTGCCAAAACTTTCGCAACCTTTACTTTTTCTTTCGTCGGATTTGTGTTTTTTGGAAATTGTTAATAATCATGGAGAATGCTTGCATCCGTTTCCTTAAGTGTCTCGACATTTTGCGCTCCAAAAACTTAAGATATGATCACCTAGTTGTCGAAATAGTTAACTAGCAATTTCTTCTGGTAAACGCTGCTGTATGACTTCAGATCTGTTTCGGCTAAAAACTCCTCCATTTTTATCGAAATATCGGTCAGTGTAACCTGCACATCATCCAGACCGACAAAGAAGTTCGCAGCTTTGCAAAACAAAGCTTCTTTTCGAACCTCGTCGGAAGGTCTGCCATTCTTACACTTCTTTACTTCAGGTTCACTTAATTTTGAATCGTGCTGAGGCAAGTTTATTAGAATCCGGAAGTTCACTGAACAAACTGTGTGATAGATAGTATCAGCTGCGTGGAGATCATCAGTAGCTGATACCCACTTTTTGATTTATTGATTACCTTCTGAACCTTGCCGAATCTTACACACTTTCTTGAGTGATTGGTGAATGCCTTTCATTGCAACTTTTAAGAGTAAAAATTATTCTCTGGCTACAAAAGTCTTTTCGACAGTGAGCATGAACCTTGTCACCTGGGTTAACTTCGACAGAATCACCTCTTTGTTTACTGGTAGCATTAATTGTGACGGCACCTTTGTTTCCAAGCGTAGAGAGACTGTTATCATCTCCTTCGCTTTGAAAACAGATTGCACATTGTGAAGCCATACTCGTCTGAAATGAAGATACGAAATATTCAGTAACAGAAAACTTGATTAATAACTTAATTAAAATATTAATATTAGAATATTAGAGTATAATCAGAATGTAATATTAGAATATTATATAATTAATATAATTAGAATATTTACATAATTAGAATATTAATATCATTAGAATATAATATTAGAATATAACTTAATTAGAATGTTAGAATAATATTAGAATAACAGAGAACTTAATTCAGTAACAGAGAACTTGATGTGGGAAGAGGACTGAAGCCGCGAATCTCCTTTATTATTATTATTATTATTAATATTATTATTTATTGGAAAACCCGTCATACATAAAAGGAAAAGACGGAGCAATAAGCAAAAAAAAGCAATACACATAAAGTTAGGAGTTATAAATGTGGTTTTTAGTGACGTAAGCTGGAGCTAAGATCTAAATCAGCTCTTAGATTAATTTACACAAAACGAGAAAGAGAAACTCAATTGTACACTGATCAGTACGTAAGCAACATGTTTCTTTTTTTAATCTCCTAAGTACTGAAAAAATCTAGGTTATATAAGCATCAACACATCAAGCCGTGGTAGGTAAAAAAATAACCCAATTAATTCTCAGTTAATTAAATAATATGTTCTGAGGGTAATCATTTCAATTAGCGTAAATATAACACTAAGTAAAAGGTCAGGTTTGTATTGTTTAAAAAAAAGAGTTGTAAGAAAGTCAAACTTTAGCGAAAGAGCGAGGCGTTGAGGAGGGCTCAGCCCCTTTCATATACGGAATAATTTCTGTTCGTTTTAAGTTTTAATGTCGCGCCTTACTTTCAGTTTAAAAACTTTTTTTTTATTTTAAAGGCTGCGAACGGGGGGGGTTGGGGGGGTGCCACCCCCCCAACTGTGCCTCCTTATCACTGTACGTTTTAAGGTTTGACCTTTTAACTCAGCCTCTTTAACTCTTTAGAAAATGTAGTTTTTTTCAAATAATTACACTTATAAAAAGATGAAATAATGATTCCTATCATGACGGCATTATAAAAAATGATATGACGTCATGAGAAGGATTTATATAGATACAATGTGTGCCATATTTTAGTTTCAGGATGTTTATGCTATTTTCAATGAAACTTTATTGAGTAGATGTGCAAAACTTTTTTCAGGGTATCTGACCAATCCTTAGTGGAAATCTCTTTGTTGGTATGTAGTAATAACTGGTGTTACAGAAATATACTTGGTCAAAATAAAATTCCTTGATTTTTTTTTCAAGTTGAATAGGTGGGGCCTATATTTTTAGGATTCGTATTTAAGTTTTTTCATTGGTTCCTAACATTTTGTTATTTGGTTCAAATGATAGCGTGCATCATATCCTTAGGACTGAATTTTCAAACTAGCCATTTCATTTTCTTTTATAGAAAAAATGAATATGCCCGTCTTAAAGATATTTTCACGTGTTGGAAAGGATTTCGTGCGTTGCAATTGACCGAGTTTTTTTCTGACTGAAATAAAAAATAAATATTTTTAATTTTTCTCTTAGGATCAATATTTTTTGCTGGAGGTACATGTGCGCATATAAGGATTGAAGTCATAATATTTGGGGATTTACTACATTTTCTTTTTTAGATCTAAAATTTTCTAATTGGGATTCTGGATTTACTCTTCGTATATCTTTTAGTTAATGGGGAGGGGGTGAGAAAGTGGATGTATTGGCTTTAATAATTTTTGTTGAATTGAACTATATGTGTCTAGATAAAGTTTTTATGCAAGGGTGTTATGTCTTATGCTAATATTAATTTGTCTTATTTTAACGTCTTAGGTTTAGTATTAGAATTAAATTTGGGTCGATGGGCTAATAATTTGGAATGTGGTATTCTATAATGTGTGGTATGAATAAATTAATTTTAAAACGCAGGAAACTGAAATTGAATATGCAAATCAAGATTGAAACGAACAAAAATCACTACAAACAAGAACTTTCAATTTTCAATTGAAAGAGACACCTTTTAAGTTTACACGACGACCCCTTCTATATGAAGTACCTCTGGGAGAAAAAATAAATAATAAAATATTGGAGCCGTATGGCCTTTACTATAGCCAAAGCAATAGCGTTGCCACTGAGTTTAGCTGTTTTCTCGCGCGCTTCATTCAATGTTTAGTGGGTCAAAGTTTTGTATTGAATTATTTACTTTATGTTTCTTCTTTTAGTGAGTGAGGCTCAAGTTTATATACTTTTTTTTAAATATTGTGTGTGGGCTTAAGGCTTCAATTTTAGGTTTGTCTTTAATTCCTAGTGTTTATTTTTTTCGTTTTTTATATGTTTTCTTATACTGTCAAGATAATGCATTCCTTTACTAGACGGATACATTGAGTTCATAAGTTAATCACCAAAGACTATGTCCAAGAGAAGGAAGCCATGAGCATCGTACCTAATAGACCACGCTGAATGTGACTGGTATCATCGCCCCTTATGCTAACACCACAGCGATAGTGTCACACCCAGTAGATCTTGTTTTTTGTGAAAGTGATCATTTGTTGCCTAGCTTAGTTGTGGCATAGTTGCTCTCAAGTTTCTTTGGTCGCTTAAAAGAGGCTCTAGAATTTTTGAAAGAGCCCTGTCAAAATATTCTAGGGCTAGTTGATTGATAAAATCAAACTGGGAAAAAAACAACAACAAAAAACTAAACAAACACACATCCGTGATCTTTCTCTTTTCAAAAACAAAAAATTCCATATTTTCAAACAGTTCGTGGTAACAAACTGTAAGTAAGGATTGACCCCGCTCAATAGTAACCGAAACATTAAAAAACGGAATTTTAATACCAGTAGTTACATAAAGCATCAGATCTTTAGGCTGATTTTAAATATATAAGTTTCATCAAGTTTAGTCATACCCATCAAAAGTTTTGGACCTGAAAAAAGTTGCCTTATTTTCGAAAAAAAGGGGAAACAACCCCTGAAAGTAATAGAATCTTGATTAAAATCACATTTTGAGATTCAGTGTAACATAAAATGCCATTGTGGATGTCTCAAGCTTATTTCTGCTCAAATAATAACTGTTGTATGTTTGCATGAAATAAATTCACAGATGCGTGCTTATTTGTTGTTATTTTTTGTTTTTTTCCCATGGGTGATTAAATCCATACAGCAGTCCCAGAAAATCGTTAAAGCGCTCAATCCAATGGACATTAAAAGTTCTATCTCCTTTTTTAAGTGCCCAAGAAAATTTGACGGCAACCTAGCCCCCTCCCAGGCTCATTTTTTCCCAAATTCGCCCAATCAAAATTTGGAGATAGCTATTTTGCTCAGCATAGTAAAAAATTTAATAAATATGTCTTTGAGGATGACTTAATTCTCCACAATTCTTGGGGGACGGGCTGCAAGTTATGAACTTTGCCCATTGTTTACATATAGTATCGGTTATTGGGAAGTATACAGACTTTTTCAGGAGGGATTTTCTCTGGTGGGGGAGGGAGTAGGAGGAGGGATATAGATATTAGAGATATAGGAATTTTGTATTTTTGCCAGAAGAAAGATCAGGGATGCGTGTTTATTTGTTGTTATTTTTTGTTTTTTTTTTCCCAGGGGTGATCCTATCCATCCAGCAGTCCTAGAATACCATTAGAGGGCTCATTCGAATGGAAATTAAAAGTTCTAGTGCCCTTTTTAAGTGCCCAAAAAAATTGGAGGGCAACTTGGCCCCCTCCCAGGCTCATTTTCCCCAAATTCACCCAATCAAAATTTGGAGATAGCTATTTTGCTCAGCATAGTCAAAAACTTAATAAATATGTTTTTGAGGATGACTTAATTCCCTACAGTTCTCGGGGGAAGAACTGCAAGATATGAACTTTGCCCATTGTTTACATATAGTATCGGTTATTGGGAAGTATACAGACTTTTTCAGGAGGGATTTTTTCTGGTGGGGAAGGGGTTAGGAGGAGGGATATAGCTATTTTGTTCAGCATAGCCGAAAATTTAATAAATATGTCTTTGAGGATGACTTAATTCCCCACAGTTCTCGGGGGAAGGGCTGCAAGCTATGAACTTTGCCCATTGTTTACATATAATATTGGTTTTTGGTAAGTATGAACTCGTATTCGGGAGGTTCTGTTTCTTGTGGGGGGAGAAATGGAGGAGTCGTTTACTTGAGAGCCTGGTCACATGGCGGATGTTTTATTGGGGGAAGGGAAGTTTTCATGATGGAGGTACCGAGTTTCCCCGCATTATTTAAAAAACGATCAAAAATTAAATAGTATATAGTATTATACAAAAATAAATTTTTGTTTGGTATACAAAAACAAAATAAAATTTTGATTTTTTTTTAGGATCAATATTTTGTACTGGAGGCGAGTGTGCGCATATAAGGATGGAAGTCATAATATTTGAAGATTTACTCCATTTTCTTTTTTAGATCTAAAATTTTCTAATTGGGGTTTTGGATTTAATCTTCGAATATCTATTAGTGACTTTCAGATACTTAATGGGAAATTATGTGGGATTTATCTTCATAATTGGGGTCCAAGACGTGTTTGTTGATATAAGTTCCTTTAAAGGTTGAATTTTCTGTAAATTGGGTCTTCCGTTTGTAATTAGATATCTGGTAGATATCTAAATATCTACTTTCTGTAAGTCGAAGTACTTTCTGTAAGTCGAAGTACTTTCTGTAATTTTCTCTAAGTTCACTTTCTGTAATTCTTTACGCTAATGCCTTACGCTATGTTGCTTAATGCCTTATGCAAAGTCCTTACACTATACCTTACGCTAATATTAATTTTTTTTTGGTTTCTTTTTAACGTCTTAGGTGTAGTGTTAGAATTAAATTTGGGTCGTTGGGCTAATAATTCGGAATGTGGTGCTTCTATTCTAAAATGTGTGGTATTTTTATACATGTTTTGCTAGTTTTAATTTTCAAATTTGCTCAATATTTCAAAAAGAAAAACTATTTTTTGGTTAAAAATTAAAATAATTCAGAATCGTCACTTCAAGGAATATTGACCAGTACTCTATTTGAATTTCCTTGATATGTTGATTCTAGAATTGTTTTTTGTCTTATCAATTGTAAGTTTTTTATTGAAAGTGTTATTTTTATTTATGTGTGATTTTCTTTGCAGATAGATGATTGTCAGGCATGAAGCCAAAACATTCACACGTATAATATATCACTGTTTTAGAATAATTCATACTTGTTTTAGCTTCCTTCGTTCGTAATATCTATATTTACATAAAAATAAATACTATCTAAAATTTGAAGATGAATACTTGATGCTAATCAAAAGTTAACAGCCATCTAGTCGGTATGTTAAATTTAGATGGCGCTTATGTTTCCAATTAAAAACAAAAGCACTGCAACGGGAAATCGAGTGGTTAAATCTATCATGACGGCATTATAAAAAATGATATGACGTCATACAAAGCATTTATATAGATGCAATGTGTGCCATATTTTAGTTTCAGGATGGTTCTCACTGGTGAAGTGTCAGATAGTGTTCCCGGAGAAATGGAATTGAGGATTCAAAATACAGTGAACTAAGCATCGATTTCAGGTAATGGAATGTTTATGCTATTTTCAATGAAACTTTATTGAGTAGATTGGCAAAACTTTTTCAGGGTATCTGACCAATCCTTAGTGGAAATCTCTTTGTTGGTATGTAGTAATAACTGGTGTTACAGAAATATACTTGGTCAAAATAAAATTCCTTGATTTTTCTTTCAAGTTTAATAAGTGGGGTCTACATCTTTAGGATTTATTTTTAAGTTTGTCCATTGGTTCCTAACATTTTTGTTATTTGGGTCAAATAATAGCGTGCATCATATTCTTAGGAATGACTGTCCAAACTAGCCATTTCATTTTGTTTTGTATAACAAATAAATATGCCCTTCATAAAGGTATTTGCAAGTGTGGGGAAGGATTTCGTGCGTTGCATTTGACCTAGTTTTTTTGCGACTGAAATAAAAATTTATTTTTTTATTTTTTTCCTAGGATCAATATTTTGTGCTGGAGGCACATGTGTGCATATAAGCATTGAAGTCATAATATATGGGGATGTAATCCATTTTCTTTTCTAGATCTAAAATTCTCTAATTGGGTTTCTAGATTTAATCTTTATCTGTCTTTTAGTTGCTGGGGGGGGGGTGATAAATGTTATGTATTGGCTTAATTCATTTTTGTTTAATTGGACTATATGTGTATAGAGAAAGTGTTTTTGCAATTGTGTTATATCTTATGCTAATATTAATTTGTATTATTTTAACGTCTTAGGTTTAGTGTTAGAAATAAATTTGTGTCGTTGGGCTGACAATTTGGAATGTGATGCTTCTATTTTATAATGTTTTGCATGAATAAATTAATTTTAAAAAGCAAAAAACTTGAATTGAAGATGCAAATCAAGCTTGAAACGAATAAAAATCACTGCAAGCAAGAACTTTCAATTTTCAATTGAATGAGAACCATTTGAAGTTTATGCGACGACCTCTTCTATATGAAGTACCTCTTGGAGAAAAAATAAATAATAACACATTGGAGCCGTATGGCCTTTACTATAGGCAAAGCAATAGCATTGCCACTGATTTTAGCTGTTTTCTCTCGCGCTTCATTGAATGTTTAATGGGTCAAAGTTTTGTATTGAATTATTTACGTTATGTTTCATGTTTTAGTGTGCGAGGCTCGAGTTTATATATTTTGTTTTAAATATTGTTTTTGGGTTTATGGTTTCAAATTTAGGTTCGTCTTTAATTTCTAATATTTATTGTATGCATTTTTTATACGTTTTTTTATATTTTTTTCTTTTTTTGTGGGGGAAGAGTCAAGAGGATGCCTCCCCCTACTAGATGAATATACAAATTCCAAGAATTCATCACCCAAGGCCACATCCCAGTGGAAGAAGCTGCCAGCCTGGCAAGCAATATGGCAACCTGGAGGCGCCTGGTATCATCATTCTTTACGCCGAACCCTCAGCAGGAGCCTCAAGTCAAGTAAGTCAAGTATTTTTTTTTTTGGTGAAAGTGATCATTTGTTGCCTAGCTTAGTTGTGGCATAGTTGCCCTCCAATCTCTTTGGTCGCTTAAAAGAGGCACTAGAATTCTCGAAAGAGCCCTCTCAGAATATTCTAGGACTACTTGATCGATACGATCAAGCCTGGAAAAAAACAACAACAGAAAACTAAACAAACACACATCCGTGATCTTTCTCTTGGAAAAAATAAAAAAATTCCATATTTTCAAACAGTTCGTGGTAACAAACTGTAAGTAAGGTACGACCCCACTCAATAGTAACCTAAGTGCGAACAAAAAGAATTTTAATAATATTAATTACGTAAAGCATTGTATATCTGAGCCTATTTTAAATATATAAACTTCATGAAGTTTTGTTTTAACTCTCAAAACTTTTAGAACTGAAAAAATCTTCCTTATTTTTGAAACTAAAGGGGATACGGCCCCCAAAAGTAATATAAGATTGATGAAAATCAAACAGTGGGTTTCAACGTAAAATAAAATGCTATTGTAGATGTCTCAAGCTCCTATCTGCAAAAATGTGGAATTTTGTATTTTTGCCAGAAGAAAGATCACGGATGCGTGTTTATTTGTTGTTATTTGTTGTTTTTTTCCTAGGGGTAATCCTAACCATCCAGCAGTCCTAGAATACCGTCAAAGGGCTCATTCAAATGGAAATTGAAAGTTTTAGTGCCCTTTTTAAGTGCCCAAGAAAAGTGGACGGCAACCTAGCCCCCTCCCAGGATCTTTTTTTCCCAAATTCACCCAATCAAAATTTGGAGATAGCTATTTTGCTTAGCATAGTCAAAAATTTAATAAATATGTCTTTAAGGATGACTCAATTCCCCACAGTTCTCTAGGGACGGGCTGCAGGTTATGAACTGTGCCCATTGTTCACATATAATATTGGTTACTGGGACGTATACAGACTTTTTAAGGAGGGATTTTTTCTGGTGGGGGAGGGAGTAGGAGGATGGATATAGCTATTTTGTTCAGAATAGACTAAAATTTAATAAATACGTCTTTGTGGATAGCTTAATTCCCCACAGTTCTCGGGGGATGGGCTGCAATTTATTAAATTTTCCCATTGTTTACATTTATTGTTGATCTTTGGGATTTTTATAGTCTTTGTATTTAGGTATTTTTTTTTGTCGGGGGGAGGTGAGAAGGAGGGGTTTACATGAGAGAATCTTTCAATGAATGATTTTTACTTTTTTATTATGATCAATAATTTGTGATGGAGGCACATGTGCGTATATAAGGATTGAAGTCATAATATTTGGGGATTTACTCCATTTTCTTTTTTAGATCTAAAATCTTCTAATTGGGGTTCTGGATTTAATCTTCGTATATCTTTTAAATGTTAGGGGGGGGGGTTGAGAATTTGTATGTATTGGATTTAGTAATTTATAGTGAAGCAAACGATAGGGTTCTAGAAGCGATTTTTTTGATTAGATGTTATTTCTTGTAATAATAATAATTTGGCCTAATTGAAAATCTTAGTTTAAATTTTGGAATTTAATTTGGGTCGTCGCGATAATGGTTTGGACTATGTTGCTTCTTTCTTGTAATATTTAGTATTTTCTTATATATCTTCCTATTTGGGGTTTAATTTTTGTATATATTGTCTCTTCTACTTGAATGTCTTAAAGTAAAGCTTTTGTATTTTAATTTCAAGAATTAGCGCACGAGATTCAAGCGATTTTTTGTCGTTCATCTCTTTTAATACAGACTTTAACTTTTTCTTACAACATCATTTTTACAACCACTTTAACCTCCAGACTTTAACCTCTTTTAATACAAACAAACACACAATAGATATTAATGCGAATGAATAAATAAACTTTAAAACGTATGAAACTTAAATTGAATATGCAAATCAAGCTTGAAACGAAAAAAAATCAATACAACCTAGAACTTTGAGCGTTCAATTGAATAAAACATCTTTAAATTATATACGACAACCACTTCCATATAAAGTATCTCTGGGAAAAAAAATATAAAATAAAATATGGTAGTCGTCAGCCCGTTACTAAATGCAAAGTAAGATCATTTTTATGTAGGTTACCTGTTTTCTCTCGCGCTTCATTCAATGTTCAATGGGTCAAAGTTTTGTATTTTATTGAATTATTCACGTTAGGTTTCATGTTTTAGTGTGCGAGGCTTGAGTTTATATATTTTGTTTTAAATATTGTGTGTGGGTTTATGGTTTCAAATTTTGGTTCGTCTTTTAATTCTAGTATTAGTGGTTTGCGTTTTTTCATATGTTTTTTTAAACTTTTTTCTTTATTTGTGGGGGAGGGGTCAAGAAGATACCTACCCCCACTAGATGAAAATACAAAGTCCATGAATTCATCACCCAAGGCCACTTCCTGGTGGAAAAAGCTGCGAGCCTGGCAAGCGATGTGGCAACCTGGAGGTGCCTGGTATCATCGTTCTCTACGCCGAACCCTCAGCAGGAGCCTCAAGTCAAGTAAGTCAAGTCTTTTTTTTTTGGTGAAAGTGATCATTTGTTGCCTAGCTTAGTTGTGGCCTAGTTGCCCTCCAATCTCTTTGCTTGCTTACAAGAGGCACTAGAATTCTCGAATGAGCCCTCTCACAATATTCTAGGACTACTTGATCGATACGATCAAACCTGGAAAAAAACAACAACAGAAAACTAAACAAACACACATCAGTGATATTTCTCCTGGCAAAAATAAAAAGTTCCATATTTTCAAACAGTTCGTGGTAACAAACTGTAAGTAAGGAGCGACCCCGTTCAATAGTAACCGAAACTTTAAAAAATGGAATTTTAATACCAGTAGATAGGTAAAGAATCGGATCTTTATGCTGATTTTAAATATGTACGTTTGATCAAGTTTTGTCTTATCCATCAAAAGTTTTAGACTTGGAAAAAGTAGCCTTATTTTCGAAAAAAAGAGGAAACAACCCTGAAATATCAAATCTTAGTATAAGCTTGATGAAAATCAAACTTTGGGATTCAATCTGCCTTACAATGCTACTTTAGATGTCTCAAGCTCCTATCTGCAAATTAGTGGAAGCTTGTATTTTTGAAAGAACTAAGATCACGGATGCGTGTTTATTTGTTGTTATTTTTTTTTTTTTTTTTCTAGGGGTGATCCTATCCATCCAGCAGTCCTAGAATACCGTTAAAGGGCTCATTCAAATGGAAATTGAAAGTTCTAGTGCCCTTTTTAGGCGCCCAATAAAAGTGGACGGCAACCTAGCCCCCTCCCAGGCTCATTTTTTCCCAAATTCACCCAATCAAAATTTGGAGATAGCTATTTTGCTCAGCATAGTCAAAAATTTAATAAGTATGTCTTTGAGGATGACTTAATTCCCTACAACTCTCGGGGGACGTGCTGCAAGTTATGAACCTTGCCCGTTCTTCTTACAGAGAATCAATTACGGGAATGCAAAGTGACGCTATTTGTAATGAGTTTATTGGGTGGTCGTGGGATTCGGATGATTAAGATAGCTATTATGGCTATAGTTGCCGAAATTTAATTATATGTATATTTTTGGAGGAATTATTTCCCCACAATTTTAAGGAGAAGGGCTGCAAGTTTTGAACTTTTCAATTTGTTTAAATTTTATATTGTTTATTTTGATTTAGAGAGACTCTGTCATAATGGATTTTTTTTGTTGGATGAATGGTAAACGACAACCCTTGCTTGAACGGATCTTCAAGAATATAAGTGTCCTTTTTTCTTAGGATCACTATTGTTTACTTGATGACCATGTTAAAAGAGTATTGTTGAATTAATAAGTATCGTTGATGAACTACAGTATCTGTAATCGATCTTTTCATTTCTCCCTGGGCACATGTTTATAAAAGTTTCATATCTTTTCACTTCTGGGGGAGGGGGTTGAGAATTTGTATGCATTGGCTTTAGTCATTTTTGTTGAATTGAACTATATGTTTCTAGATAAAGTTTTTGTGCAAGGGTGTTATGTCTTATGCTAATATTAATTTGTCTTATTTTAAAGTCTAAGGTTAAGCTTTATATTTAAATTTGGGTCGTTGGTATAACGTTTCTGACTTTGGAGCGTCTTTCTTATAAAGTTTAATATTTTTCTATATATATTACTACTTTGGGTTGAATTTTTGAATATATTTTCTCTTCTCTTGAGATTCTTAGATTAAAGCTTTTGTATTTTAAATTCAAGAATTAGTAAACGAGGTTCAAGCTGTTTTTAAATCGTTGATCTCTTTTAATACAGAATTTAACCTTTTCTTACAACCTCGTTTTTACAACCACTTTAACCTCCAGACTTTAACCTCTTTTAATACATACAAACACACAATAGATATTAATACTAATGAATAAATAAATTTTAAAACGTATGAAACTTAAATTGAATATGCAAATCAAGCTTGGAACGAACAAAAATCACTACAAACAAGAACTTTCGATTTCCAATTGGATGAGACCCCGTTGAAGTTTATATGACAACCACTTCCATATGAAGTACCCCTGGGAGAAAAAATAAATAATAAAACATTGGAGCCTTATGGCCTTTAGTATAGGCAAAGCAAGAGCATTGTCACTTATTTTAGCTGTTTTCCATCATGCTTCATTCAATATTCAATGGGTTAAAGTTTCGTATTTCATTGAATTATTCACATTGGGTTTAATGGTTTAGTTTGCGAGGCTCGAGTTAATATATTTTGTTTAAATATTGCGTGTGGGTTTATGGTTTCAAATTTTGGTTCTTCTTTTTTTTTCTAGTATTTATGGTTTGCGTTATTTATACGTTTTTTTATACTTTTTTCTTTATTTGTGGGGGAGGGGTCTAGAGGATACCTCCCCCCACTAGATGAAAATACAAAGTCCATGGATTCATCACCCAAGGCCACATCCTGGTAAAAGAAGCTGCGAGCCTGGCAAGCGATGTGGCAACCTGGAGGTCCCTGGTATCATCGTTCTCTACGCCGAACCCTCAGCACTAGCCTTAAGTCAAGTAAGTCAAGTCTTTGTTTTTTGGTGAAAATGATCATTTTTTGTCTAGCTTAGTTGTGGCATAGTTGCCCTCCAATCTCTTTGCTCGCTTAAAAGAGGCACTCGAATTTTCGAATGAGCCCTCTCACAATAGTCTAGGACTACTTGATCGATACGACAAACCCTGGAAAAAAACAACAACAAAAAAACTAAACAAACACATATCCGTGATCTTTCTCCTAGCAAAAATAAAAAGTTCCATATTTTCAAACAGTTCGTGGTAACAAACTGTAAGTAAGGAGCGACCCCGCTCAATAGTAACCGAAACTTTAAAAAATGGAATTTTGATACCAGAAGAATCGGATCTTTATGGTGATTTTAAATATATAAGTTTCATCAAGTTTAGTCTTACCCATCAAAACTTTTGGACCTGAAAAAATTTGCCTTATTTTCGAAAAAAGGGGAAACAACCCCTGAAAGTTGTATAAGCAGGATGAAAATCAAACCTTGGGTTTCAACCTACCATAAAAAGCTAATTTTGAAGTTTCAAGCTCCTATCTGCAAATATATGGAATCTTGTATTTTTGCCAGAACTAAGATCACGGATTCGTCTGTTTTTTCTGTTATTTTTTGTTTTTTTCCTTGGGGTGATCCTATCCATCCAGCAGTCCTAGAATACCGTTAAAGGGCTCATTCAAATGGAAATCAAAAGTTCTAGTGCCTTTTTTAGGTGCCCAAGAAAATTGAACGGTAGCCTAGCCCCCTCCCTAGCTACTTTTTTCCCAAAGTTACCGAATCAAAATTTGGAGATATTTATTTTGCTCAGCATATTCAAAAACTTCATAAAAGTGGCTCTGAAGATGGCTTAAGTTTCTACAACTCTTGGGAGACGTTCTTTAATCTAAGAACCATGCGCGTTGTTCTGACATAGAATCGATAGCTGTAAAGTAAAGTGAAGTTATCTGGAGGAAGTATCTTTTGTGGGGGCGGTGGTAGGAGGAGGGATATAGCTAATTTGTTCAGAATAGCCGAAAGTCTAATAAATAGATCTTTGTGTACTAATTAATTATACTCAGGTTTTAGAGGAATGGCTTAAATGTAGAACCTGGTAAAAGGGTTTAAATATTACAGGTGCTAGGTAGAAGTATAGCTATGAGGCAATAAAGTCTTGGGTCGGTTCGGGGGGAAGGGTTGCTAAGAGGCGGAAGTGAAAGGCAATTTACAATTAAGATGTTTCCTTTTTTATTATGATAAAAATTTTTTTCTGGAGGCCCAGCTACGCATATAAGGATTAAAGTCATAATATTTGGGGATTTACTCCATTTTCTTTTTTAGATCTATAATTTTCTAATTGGGGTTTTGGATTTAATCTTCGTATATCTTTTAGTTGCTGGGGGGAGGGCGGGGGCTGAGAATTGGGCTGGCTGGGCTTGATTAATTTTTATTGAATTTGTCTCCATGGTTCTATAAAAAGTTTTTGTGCTAGGGTAGTTTTTCTTATGCTTATAATATTTTCGCTTAATTTGATGTTTTAGTTTTAGCGTTAGATTTAAATTTTGGTTATCGGTAAAATGGTTTTGACTGTGGTGCTTTTTTCCTATAATGTTTGGAGTTTTCCTAAATATATTCCTATTTTGGGTTTAATTTTTGTGTATATTTTTTCTGATCTTGAATGTCTTAGAGTAAAGCTTTTGTGTTTTAACTTCAAGAATTAGTACACAAGACTCAAGCGGTTTTTTATTATTCATCTCTTTTAATGCACAATATAACTATTTTTTATCATCTCATTTTTAGAAACACATAAATTTCCATACTATAACCTCTTTTAATACATACAAACATACAATAGATATTAATGCGTATGAATAAATAAATTTTAAAACGCATGAAACTTAGATTGAATTTGTAAATCAAGCTTGAAACGAAAAAAACTAACTACAAACAAGAAACTTGAATTTTCAATTGAATGACACCTCTTTGAAATTTATGTGATAACCATTGCCATATGAAGTACCTCTGGGAGAAAAAATAAATAATAAAATATTGCAGTCGTATGGCCTTTACTATAGGCAAAGCAATAGCGTTGCCACTGATTTTAGCTCTTTTCTCTTGCGCTTCATTCAGTGTTTAATGGGTCAAAGTTTTGTATTGTATTAAATTATTTAGATTAGGTTTCATATTTTAGTGTGTAAGGCTCGAGTTTATATATTTTGTTTTAAATATTGTGTGTGGGTTTATGGTTTCAAATTTTGGTTCGTCTTTTATTTCTAGTATTTATGGTTTGCGTTTTTTTATACGTTTTTTCATACTTTTTTCTTTATTTCTTTATTTCCATATTTTCAAACAGTTCGTGGTAACAAACTGTAAGTAAGGAGCGACCCCGCTCAATAGTAACCAAAACTTTAAAAAATGGAATTTTAATACTAGTAGATACATAAAGAATCGGATCTTTATGCTAATTTCAAAAATATAAGTTTCATCAAGTTTAGTCTTACCCATCAAAAGTTTTGGACCTGAAAAAATTTACTTATTTTGAAAAAAGGGGAAACAACCCCTGAAAGTAATAGAATTTTAATGAAAATCAAACCGTGAGATTCAGCGTAACATAAAACGCTACTGTAGATGTCTCAAGCTCCTATCTGCAAAAATGTGGAATTTTCTATTTTTGCCAGAAGAAAGATCACGGATGCGTGATTATTTGTTGTTATTTTTTGTTTTTTTCCCAGGGGTGATACTGTCCATCCAGCAGTTCTAGAATACCGCTAAATGGCTCATTCAAATAGAAATTAAAAGTTCTAGTGCCCTTTTTAAGAGCCCTATAAAATTAGAGAGCAACTTGGCCCCCTACCAGGCTCATTTTTCCCCAAATTCACCCAATCAAAATTTGGAGATAGCTATTTTGCTAAGCATAGTCAAAAACTTAATAAATATGTCTTTGAGGATGATATAATTTCCTACAATGCTCGGGGGGAGGGCTGCAAGTTATGAACTTTGCATGTTGTTTACATAGAAAAGCGTTTATTTGGAAGCATGGATACGCTATCATGAGATATTTTATCGGTTGGGGGAGTGAGTAGGAAGAGGGATCTAGCTTTTTTGTTCAGCATAGCCAAAAATTTATTAAATATGTCTTTGAGGATGACTTAATTCCCCACAGTTCTCGGGGGAAGGGCTGCTAGCTATGAACTTTGCCCTTTGTTTACATATAATATTGGTTATTGGGAAGTATAAAGATGTTTTCAGGAGGGACTTTTTCTTGTGGGGGGGGGAGTAAGAGGAGGGGGTTACTTCACAGAATCTTTCCATGGACGATGTTTCCTTGGGGGAAGGGACATTTCTATGAAATGGGTGCCGAATTTCCCAGCATTATTTAAAAAATGATCAGAAATTAAATAGTATATAGTATTATACAAAAATAAATTTTTTTTTGGTATACAAAAACAAAATAAAATTTTGATCTTATTTTTAGGATCAATATTTTGTACTGGAGGCAAATGTGTGCATATAAGGATTGAAGTCATAATATTTGGGGATTTACTCCATTTTCTTTTTTAGATCTAAAATTTTCTAATTGGGGTTTTGGATTTAATCTTTGTATATCTGTTAGTGGCTTTCGGATACTTAATGGGAATTTATGTGGGATTTATCTTCATAATTGGGGTCCAAGACGTGTTTGTTGATATAAGTTCCTCTGTTATGACTTTGCATTTTCTTCGTTAAAGGTTGAATTTTCTGTAACTTGGGTGTTCTGCTTGTAATTAAATATCTAGTAGATATCTAGATATCTACTTTCTTTAAGTCGAAGTACTTTATGTAATTTTCTGTAAGTTCACTTTCTGTATTTCCTTACGGTAATGCCTTACGCTTTGTTGCTTAGTGCCTTACGCAAATTCCTTACGTTATACCTTACGCTAATATTAATTTTTTTTGTTTTTTTTTTAACGTCTTAGGTGTAGTGTTAGAATTAAATTTGGGTCGTTGAGCTAATAATTTGGAATGTGGTGCTTCTATTCCATAATGTGTGGTATTTTTATGTATGTTTTACTAGTTTTAATTTTCAAATTTACTCAATCTTTCAAAAATAAAAGATATATTTTTTTGGTTAAAAATTAAAATAATTTAGAATCGTCACTTCAAGGAATATTGAACAGCACTCTTTTTAAATTTCCTTGAAATGATGATTCTAGAGTTGTTTTTTTTGTTTTTAATTTTAATTATTTTATTTCCAGTGTTTTTTCTATTTGTTTCTACTTTTCTTTGAGGATAAAAGCTTGTAGACATAAAGCCAAGCTATTCACATAGATAATATTTCACTGTCTTAGAATAATTCCCATTTGTTTTACCTTTCATCGTTCGTAATATCTATATTTAAATATACATAAATACTATCTAAAATTTTAAGATGAATACTTGATGCTACTCAAAAGTTAACAGCCATCTAGTCAATATAATAAATTTAGATGGCGCTTATGTTTCCAATTAAAAACAAAAGCACTGCGACGGGAAATCTAGTGGTTAAAGTAGGATGCAAAACTAAATTATAGCATAATTTCCTATTTATGAACTTATAGGCATTCACTTATAAGTGATAATATTATAATTTTGAATAACTAACACTTAAAATTTTGTAAATTTGGAATAAAAAGGGAACGGTTTTGTATAATTTTGGAGCATAATAAGTGTTACCAACATTGCTCAATAAAGTGGAATGCTTGATTTTTCTTTCTTATGGTTTTAGTAGTTGGCCAATTTGGGTATTTCAGTATTCCCTGACTATGGTAAGTAAGTGTTGTGCCTTCTCTAGACCCTTTTTTCCTGAGAAAACCCTTCTCTAGACCCTTTTGGTATTTAATTTTTTATTTTTTTTTGTAGATTTTGTATATTAGATGGAAAATATTGTTTTGTTGGATTGTAGTCTTTTTTTTTTGTTTTAGGTTTTTTATCTCGTGTTTCAGTTAATGTTTAAGGGGTCAAAGTTTTGTATTTTATTGGGTTAGTTACGTTAGATTTAATGTTTTTGTGTGTGAGGCTCGACTTTATATTTAATGTTTTAAATACTGTGTGTAGGTTATTGGTTTCAAGTTATGGTTCGTATTCGATTTCTATTTTTTTTGGTTTTCGTTTTTTTTAAATATTTTCCATTTTTTTTGTGGGGAAGGTCCAGGGGACGCCCCCCCCCCCCCGACTAGATGGAAAGACAAAGCCGATGAATTCCTCACCCACGACCACATCCCAGCGGAAAAAGCATCGAGCCTGGCCACCAATATTTTCAACCTGGAGGCACATTGTCTCATCTTTGTCTACGCCATACTCTCAGCAGGAGTCTTAAGTAAAGTAAGTCAAGTATGCCTTTGTTAAAAGTAATACTTTGCTAGATTATTGTTTTATATTTTTAAAGTTTTTTTATTTATATCTAAATTTTTGTTGCTCTGAACTGCACTGAACTCAGTTTCGTTTCAGAGTTCAGTGAGGTAACACCAAAATTGAAATGGATATCATTCTTGGCTGGATTTATTTTGGTGAGACCATAATTATTTCCAAGTGAGTTTTTTGATTTGAGTTAACTTTAACAAGATTATAAAATGAGTGTACTTTATTTTTCTTTTGATATGTATTTCGATATTTATTAATCGAGTATTTTTTCTTGAATTAGTATTGAGACTTTTTAATTTGTGTGGTGATTGCGATAGCCATGAAAAGCTCTGAAGAAACACCTGAACTTGTATATTCTCTGGTTCTGAATTTTATTCAAAGCAATTTGCTAAGCGGAATTGAGGATATTATCAAAAGACATGGTATGGAGGTGTTTTGATGTGAATATAGTCAGAGAAGTTAAAAGTTTACTGTGGAAAATAAGTGCACCTGAATCGGATTACCCAGTACGTAAGGGAGCAATACACTTTATAATCATTTTTGCGACATTGTTTCTCTGTTAAGATCTCTTGACAGAAGCAACACTTTTGTACCTATGTTTGTGATAAAGTGACCTGCCAGAAAAATTACTGTGAAAATATTTCTGCCAGAGCCACACGAGGTCACCTTTCTAATGTACAAGTGAATTTTGTTAAGTTTAATCCTAAGTTAATTTTGTTGGTGATTTTTCGCTCGGATGAGTTTTTTTTGGCTGTTCGTCTGCGCAATATAATC
>NW_028300435.1:0-22398 GCF_049724085.1 Artemia sp. Qi Xiang Cuo | reverse complement strand
CTTTGATTGCTACATCCACTTCTGATTGGATTTCTCCTTTTTTATATCTGGCGTCTTCCTTTCGTTTCTGATTGCTACATCCTTTGATTGCTACATCCACTTCTGATTGATTTCGTCCTTTGTATTTCTGATGTCTTCTTCGTTTCGATTTCTATCCTTTGATTGCTACATCCACTTCTGCTTGATTTTGTCCTTTTATTTCTGATGGCTTCCTTTCGTTTCTGATTGCTTCATCCTTTGACTGCTACATCCACTTGATTGATTTTTCGTCTTATTTCTGTATCTTCCTCTTTCATTTCTGATTGTTTGCTACATCCTGATGTATGTAACAATGCTTCCCTACCTCCCCTACCCCGAAATTTTGTCTGACTCGCAAAAAAGTAACAAAAATATGAAATAAATAAAGTTCATTATTTATTATTTTTTGCTAAAAATAAAAAATACATATTTGAAGAAAATAAATTGTGTAATTATTAGGAATATTTGCATGAACTATTGAGTCATACCCAAAATAAGACATAGTCAAATTTGTTATCATCGTGTATGTCATTTGCTATTTAATTAAGTCTTATTGCCGTTGATGCTTTATTTATAGATTCATTTATATTGAATAGTTGCTTTTCAACTTCTTTATTTCTTATTTTTCCTCCGTAAAACTAATTACAATTATAAAACTGGGTTAATTTAACATTTAAAATACACATAGCTATCTTGAAATTTCATGGTTTTGTTAATTTCCTATCTAAATGTCGAAAGTTTTGTCGTGGCTCAGTCTAGCCTGAAACAGTTTAGGAGGGAGACTGGCTTTCTAAAACGAAAATAAAAACAAATGTAACAAAATTAAAACTAATGTAAATTTTTATTTTGGCTGTTAACATGTAGAACCAACGATTGGTTGGTTATTGGATCTGAAACATACGTGAGCAGCTAAACCAATTTTAGAGGAGCTTGATAATTTATATTTTATAACTACATTTTATTTTATATTTTATAACTATAATGCTGTATAACTTTTATTTAAAATTTTATATTTTATAAAGCATACTTCATAACTATAGTATTTATATGTATATATTAACTACGACTATTATTATATCTTATAACTATACTTTATATTTTATAAATATTGTACTAAAAACTTACAACAGAACATAGAATTTATCTGTCCAATCCCAAAACAGTGCATCGATACCTTTTCTCTATTTCGATTTTAGGATGGCTTCTTGCGTAAATGCTCGCTTCTTGCGCTGAATCGACCGACATGCGCAGTTTTACCGTAATTCCTATGGCTGCGTAGATTGGTAGTTCAGTATTACGGTTTATTTGTAACCATAAGTGGCCATTCACACGAGGCTTGGGCGTAGTCGTAGTCGCGCCTAGGTCCCAAGCTTCTTCGTTCGCATGGGGCGTTCTTTCTTGAACCTGGTTGTACGAGGCTGACCAATCATGGCTTATGAATTTGGTACAAGAATTGAAAATCAAAAAGTATGAATGAGGAGATTCAGGACTTAGCAGTGTTTTTGTGTGGAGTTTTTTCTGGATTGGGACTAAATATGCTTATGGCAAGCCAAGCTAGCAAAACAAAAAGAAGGATATGGACAAGGGAAATCTTCATTGGTTGGTTGAAACCTAGCCTTAGTTGCTGGTGAGTGGATCCAAATCGAACTATTGTTACGTCTAGGACTGAGACTCTGAGGCCCGTGTGAACAGGAAGTTTTTCCCAAGTCGTAGTGGCGAATACACCCCGTGTGATTGGCCACTAAGGAACCATTAAGTTTTAGCGCAAAAAGTTCCGTTACATATCATCCTTAAATCTAAACAGAGGAAAGATGTTGAAATACACTGGATCTACCAAAAAGTCCATTTTCTCGAGAACCTAGTCAAGCATTTTCAAAATAAATCTTTCAGCGCAAATCCGCATGAAAAACTAGTCAAGAAGAACTATTCATTAACACCTTTTTCGTAGCAACAAGTCCAGTCTTCATGCAAAATTATTGAGGCTGTCTTGTAAACTTTTGAATATTTCGTTGGCACTAATTCATGAACATTTTAGGAGGGGGAGAGCAACATGTTCTTTAGAAATCTAGGGAAGGGGAAGTTCTGTTTTTTTCGATTTTTGCAATGAAAGTCTCGAAAACGCTATTTTCCAATGATACTACATAAAAAGCATGTTTGAAATCCAGGGATGGGTATGGGGGGCAAACGCCCCGCCCCTAATTTGGAATCACTTGGCACTTTTTTGGGACTAGAAAGCTAAATTAATGTCTTGATTGGGGGAAATCCGTGCATTTTATTTAATTAATTTTATTTCTTAGGTTGGATACAGTTATACAGCCTGGACAAGTCAATGTTGCTAGTGTTATTTTTGTATTGTCAGCAATAGATCCAAGTCGCCACAAGTTTGTTTTGGAAAACATTTTTGAGCAATTGGATGGCAATGGTCTTCTCCTCTTTCGTGACTATGGAGTTACTGATATGGCTCAAATACGCTTTGGACGTGGCACAAAAATTACAGATAATCACTATCTGCGCCATGATGGCACACAGTAAGTTTTTTTTTCTGTTTGGCTTGAGCCGCAGTTTGACAAAATATATCGATATCCGGCTGCATTGTGCTTAAAAAAAAGTTTTGCTCTACTTTTTTTTTGTTAAGGTAATCTAAAGGCCCTTTTCCATTGAAATTTAGCTTATGCCAGACCCTTGCGTAACAGGCTTTAGGTAATTCTACAGTCAATAAAGTCAGTACATTATAATATAATTACTGAGTTAGCTAGAGCCAGCACCAAAGTTCGTTTTTTTTGTTTTTTTTTTTAAAGTCTGGCTTATCCTTAGCTGTATAGAACACAATTGTTAAGGATTTAGACAAATGGGGGTTGGTGATTTGATTGCAGCATTGAGTTTATGCCGAGGCGTCTCCATGCTAATCCAAACAAGAAGAATAAGAAAATACGGTGGTCCTGTTGTGGCGCAGCGAGATTGATCTCTAGTTCAAGATCCCCTCCTCATGTCCTGATAGCTTCAACTCAACGCTTTAATCTATTTCTGAGATTAAATAAAAAAAAACAAGTTTTTTGTACTGAAAGTAAGGAGCGACATTAAAAACTTAAAAGGAACAGAAATTATTCCGTATATGAAAGGGGATGTCCCCTCCTCAACGCCTCGCTCTCTACGCTAACCTTTTTTTTTGTTTTAAAAAATAAAGTTGTGAGACAGATTCAAACTTTAGCGTAAAGAGCGAGGCGTTGAGGAGGGGACAGTCCCTTTCACATACGGAATAATTTCTGTTCGTTTTAAGTTTTATGGTCGCTCCTTACTATCAGTTAAAAAAACTTGTTGTTTTATTTAATTTCTGAACGTTTTTAAATTAATGCAGGTTTTGATTTTGGCTCACCGTACATGAATAATTAACACGAAATTTGCATTTTAATTTTACTTTTTTTGGCTAAATGGCTTTCTTGAAAATTTGTCCTGACGTAACTTACGAATTAACTTACGTAACTAACTTCTATATTCGTATTTTTTTACGTATATTAGGGAGTTCGCCCCCTAGTCAATACCTCGCTTTTTACGCTAAAGTTCGAATTTTATTCGAATCACAAACCCCTGAATCACAAAGGCCGGCTAATTAGAATAGATAGCTCTTTTGAAAGTACTAAAAAAAAACTTTAGCGTAAAAAGTGAGGTATTGACTAGGAGCGTACCCCCTCATATACGTAATAATTTTTGTTCGTTTTAAGTTTCAATGTTGTTCCTTGCTTTCAGTTGAAAAACCTTGTTTTTTTTTATTTAATTTCTGATCTTTTTTCAATAATGCTGGAAAATCCGGCACCCCCTTCATAGAAATTTCCCTTCCCCCAAGGAACCATCCTCCATGGAAAGATCCTAACCCGTAAAAAAAAACAGAACAAACAAATAAATAAACACCCATCCATGATCTTTCGAAAATAAGGCAAAATGTATTAGGCGCGTAACTTTCTGATGATTAAAACTAAACTTAATGAAACTTATATATTTGAAATCAGCATAAAAATTTGATTCTTTTGATGAATCTATTGGTATCAAATTCCGTTTTTAGAGTTTCGGTTACTATTGAGCCGGGTTGCTCCTTACTTACAGTTCGTTACCACGAACTGTTTGATATTGCTGATACGTCTTTTTAGTAACCTGTATGCACATAGTTTGCTTTGACTTGGCACAGTGTTCCCCTCAACAGTCTCTGAAAACTCCACATTAATACCATTGTCCTCAGTAATAATAGAAATAACAGCAGTGGTAGTAGTAGTACTACTTCTAGTCCTATTAGTAGTATGCACATTGTTTATTTTTATTAGTTCACATTATCCCTCAACATGTCCTGAACGTTTCACCCTAATACTCTGACCCGTTCTTGAGATGCTATTGATACGCCCTATTGGCAGTCTGTATACGCATTGGAAGTTTTAACTTAATACTCTGAGCTGTTCCTGAATAATTGCTCATGCAACAATTTTTGCTCCCTGAATACGCATAGTGCGTTTCGGTTTAGTTCAATATCCCCATAAATATTCGCTGAAAGTTTCACATACCCTTAGCCTCAGTAGAAGTAGTAGTCGCAGCAGTAGTAATAGTGGAAACATGCACATAGTGCCTTTTTTTTAATTTAACATCCCCCTCAACCTGCCCTGAAAATTTCAACTTAAAACTCTAATCTGTTCTAAAATATTGCTTATATGCCCTTTTGACAAACCGCATGCACATAGTGTGTTTTGATTTAATTCACCATTTCCAGGGAGCTTCACCTGAATGCTATTGGTCTTTATGGACACAAAAAGTCAAGCAGGCCCTCCTTCCTCCCCCCCCCCCAAAAAAAAAAAATTATTTTTAAACAATGAACGAATTGCATTACTTACAGACGTAGCCCCAGGGGCTGTTAGGGGGCTGTCATCCCCAAAGAAGTAGTTATTGGACCTTTCAGCTATGCTGAACAAGATGGATCTCTCAAAATTTTGATCAGACGTCTTTGGAGAAAAAGGTGCGTTTTAGGGGGGGGGGGGGCTGGTTGCCCTCCAATCAATTTTGATTCTTTAAAAAGGCTACTAGAACTTTCAATTTCCAATCGAATATGTGCCCAGTGTGCCACTAAAAATACGGTGTGCCCATTTTACTCTTAGGCAGCGCTATTGCGCTGCCTATGATTGCAGTTGGACAAGATGGATCTGTAGTTCTCGCAGGTCAATTATAGTCAGAATAATTGTAGTTTTTCTCACGGGCACAACTAGGGTCCACACATCTTATTTGCGTCCCGGTTTTGCTATTTTTGACCAATGTGCTTACGCAACGTGGAACTTCTAGAAACTATATCAAATATCCTAACATTGGAACAAACGGTCCCGTGAAGCTCTGTTTTTTTCTTTGGTTGATACATGTACTTTTCTTAATTTTCTCTTCAATTATTTTATAGTTTCCAATGGGTGTCAGTTTTCAAATAGAATAACAGCACGGCTTTTCACGGATATACAAACTAAAGTGTAGGTTGGCCCTTTCCCCTCTGCTCCTAGATGGGATAAAAAAACGAGAAAAAATGCCGGAATCCAAGAAAAAAGTGCATCAATAGGGAATCAAACGCCAGCCACCCGCTTGGCAGGTGATTTTACCACTTCCCAGCAATGGTTAAATGCAAAATGTTTGTACCTGTATGTTGTGGGAGCAATTGAATTTGTCCTGGATTCTGACATTCTTGTTGTTGTTTTTTTATCCATCGGTAAGAGGGGGCAATGTAAAGTTAAAATTTGAAATAATGATGACGGTAATACGTATGGACTAAATTCGCCACCCTGATACCCAGAAATTTGAACGGGTGGAGGGGGGGGCTAAGATCCAAAAATTATTTCAGGGGGAGATACGGACTTTTTCTCTAATCTATAAGGCAAAGAAAAAATAGACTATTACATTCAGAATGATTCCTCAAATACACGTTTAAAGTAGCAAATTGGCAGTTCTTTCAACACAAGACAACAAAGTCAATTTTGCAATAAAATCAAAATAAACAATTAAGTTTATTGAAATACTTAGTTTTCTATTCTACTTAGAATCTATTTTTTTACTGCCAGAGAGTGCAGGGAGGGGAGGGGGGCTGGCTTAAACCCTTGATTTTTTATTCATATGTAAAAGGCCGAGGATAATATGAATTAAGCGCGTTCATTCAATCTTGTTATTTTGAGTTAAATAGTCAAGGCAACTAAGTATTTCATTTAATTTTCTCTACCAAGATTTTGCGCCTTTTCCTTGTCTTACGCGACCAACTATTTCAACCGACCAAGCTATGTCTCGATAGCTATTTCAGTCATAAAAATATCATATTTTCATTTCAAGATGATTTCTATGCCAAAAACAAATCGAATAAGCAACAATGTAATTGATTTTAGGTCTTACTTTTTCTCAATCGAGTACTTGACAATACTGGCAGAAAATGTTGGCTTTAAAACTGAAAGCTGTGTGTACGTCAATAGAAGAACTGTCAACAAAAAAGAAGAAATAGACAAGCCTCGAGTCTTCTTGCAGGCTAAATTCAGGAAAGAGTCAACTAGTTAAATACTAGTCAAGCAGTAAAATAAGTAAGTAAAAAATCAGAAGTAAAGATCTGTTAATAGGTGCACACAAGTACCACCTTGGGGTAGGGGAGGAGGGAATTAATATTTTTGGTCTAACAATAAAAAAAACTTGTCCTTGAATGATGATTTTTTTAAAGTGCAGCAGCTCAATTTTGTGGGTGACAACCAGTACAAATTAGTTTTTCGCGTATCTTCTTCCGTGATTCAATTATTTTGGTTCGTGATACCATTGATTTGTGATTCCATTATTTTCTTTAGTGATTCTATCACTTTTCTTGAATCTATTTTATCTGAAACTTTCGTTCATTGGAAAGAACTACTACTTAAAATATAGCTAGTTTAGTTCGGTATTAAGTAAAAAAAAATAAAACAATTTTTTTCAAAAGAAAGTAAGGAGAAACATCAAAACTTAAAAAGAACAGAAATTCTTGGCTAAATGAGGGAGGTGGATCCCTGCTGAACCCCTCGCCCTTTGCGCTAAAGCTTGAGTTGTTGTCAAAATTATTTAAAGATGACTGCTGAAACACAGATGTCACTGTATTGGAATAAGAAGTATTCTCAAACCACTATAGAACTTTGGCATGAAGAGATGGCGCTCACTGCTCAGGAGGGAAGGACTTCCTAAATACGGAATCATTTCTGTTCGTTTTCAGTTTTAATGTCCCCACTTACCATTTATTTCTTTTTAAATTCGATTTCTGATCGTTTTTCTACCATTGCCCATTGAGGCAATTCTACCATTGAGGCTATTATCTCCATACACCCGTCGCTGACTGTTGTCAAATTATATTGGTAGCGTAAAAATTTGCCTGAGGATTGACTCAATTTCTCTGGCACTTAGTTTTTTTTTGTGTAGTAGTAAGTGACTAAAGCGATTGAATATATTTGAAAAAAAAATGAATGGCAGAAGATTCGCTAATATCGATATGAAACTCACTTCAATTTGCGAATGAATTGTCTGAGTTGCTAAAGTTATCTCCTTTTCAAAAATGGAGCAAACTTTCTAAGGCTCATAACTTTGTTGGGTAACTTTAAACTTAACGACTTTTATGTTTTTTAACAACCATAAAAATTTGATTCGTTTAATGTATATGATGCTACCAAAACTTTTTTAAGTTCAGGTTACTGGTAAATACGAGTTGCTCTTTACTTACAGTTCATTATCTCGTGATTGTTTAATACATTCAAAATAAACATAAAACCGAATATTTTCATTTTAACATCGATAAAAAAGTTCCTGGTAGCGCTTGCTTATCGGGCCAAGCGCGTGTCGTGGCGCAAGCCCCGGAACGTGCAATTTTTTTGGGACTTCAGCACCGAAAATTCATGTGAAACACACAAATTTGGGCAATTTTAGCACTTTAGGAGCTGACCATGATGGCAGTCTTGGTTTTCAAAGGGACGGGCGTATTTTGGCGTGTTTTTCAAAGGCTCGGGCTTGTTTTTTGTTTCAATTTCTGGCAACATTGCTTGGGGGATCCCCTGACGATGCTCAAGATCCTTCTCCACCTCTCAAACGGTTTTACTTTTTTATCGATGTAATTATACTTACTTTTCACCAATTAGCATTTAAAAAAATGAAAATTTTATGAATCCTAATAGTTTTCACAATTTTTATAGTCTTACATTTCAACACTTATAATTTTAATTTTTTGCTAAGATCTAGTTCTAAGATTCTAATTTTTCTATTATGACATTCAAAGCCTTCACATTTAAACAACCATAAGAAGTTTTTGATTTCTCACTTCTAAGACTTATAATTCTTATAATCGGACTGCAGAATGTCTTTGTGCTTTCAACTTTCTCAATCCTTTTAAAAAGTTTTCAATTCTTAGACTGAATTTTGACATTTTGACAACTCAAAACTTTTTCATTTCAAGAATCTCGACTTTTTTTTCAATTCCACATGTTATAGACTTCATTTTTACAGTTCACTATCCCAAAGCATTTATTCTTCAACAATATTTAATGATTTTAACTTATTCTCTATTTTTACACTTTGACAACACAGTGTCTTCATACTTCACCAAATTTCAATCTTTTCTAAATTCCGTGGCTCTAAGTCAACTGTTCTCATATTTCAACAAATAATTTTTATAATCTGGGAAGTCAAGGCCTTCAAATTTTAAGAATCGCAGCTTATTTAAAAAAAAAACTCCACATATTATAGTTACAATTTTCACAGTTTGATAACTCAAAGCCGTTACATTACGAGAATTTTGTTTTTAAGCAAAATAATTTCTGAAAGGAAGTCTTTTCAAGGAATTTTTAGCTGCCTAATGCCCACACACTTTACGGAACTACAGTGTTTCAAAAGTTCCACTGCTCTTAGACTTGATTTTCACAATTTGTCAATTCAAAGCCTTCTTAGAAAAACAAATTCATAATTTGACATTTCTAAGCCATTAAATTTCAAGAGGATTAACTATTTTTTTCATTTTCTTTTCTTTATAGGTATTTAGTTATTTTTGTATCACACAATTTATTTTTGCTTCATGCAAGTGGGAATTTCTCTACAGTGACTGATCCCCTTTGAAAAAATAAAAATTTCGAAAATGAAGTTCTCTTTATGTTTGAAATATTTTTAAAATTTCTGCAATTCTTACAATTAATTCTAATCTTGACTAAGGAATACCCTCTCATACATTCAAGAATCTCAATTATTTCAAAATTTCACAATTTCTAAGATATAATTTTCACAATATGATAACTCTTAAGCCTTCAGGCTTAAAGAATATTGACATTTGTCCCATTTTGAAACTCAACACGTTTAATTTTTATGTTTTTACATCATAGTGCCATTGCACTCTCCAGACTCATAATAAATATCCCATTTCATACTTATAGTACTTGGAATTGTTCAAGTTTCACATTTTTTTTTAAATTATTTCAGCCCTTAGACTTAATTTTGGCTGTTTGACAATTTAAAACCTTTCATTCTAGAGATCGCAACTTTCTAGAGAGCCTCTGATTATGGGAAGTTCAAAATGTAGTTTCTCAATAACTTTGTCGATGGTCTGACTCATGATTTTCAGTGAATAGCAACTTTTCCCTCAATTGGTCGGAAATACTATTCGGTGCCAGAAAATTCCAGAAAGCAGGAGTATGCTAATAATTTATTCAAGCGGTACAGCTTATTTAGGTCTGTGATATTCTTTTTTAAGGTTGCTTTAGAATATTAAAAAAGTTTTGTATGTATTCATCTTTTTCTCTTTGTTTTTGTCATGGCTGGCCAATTCGGCTTTAGATCTTTTAATCTTTTAAAAATAAAGGAAAGCCAATTAGTAATAAAGAAAAATAGATTTTTGAATTTAATTGACACTTTCACTCTATGAACCCTTTTTAAATCTTTTTTTTTACTACAAATTTTTGTAAGTACTAGTTACTTTTCTGTAACTATAAACTGAACGATAAAGTAACTATAAAATAAACTACCAGTAACTATAAAGCATCACATTCTTCGTAAGTTTTGCTCAGTTCTTAGACTTAATTTTTAGAATGGAATAACTCGAAGCCTTTACATTTCAAGGATCTCAACTTTTTTCAAAATCCCAAAAATAATACTTTTCACAATTTGACATTTCAAACAATTAAAGTTTTGAAAATCTTAATAATTTATATTAAGGGAATTCTAACACTTACTTATTTTTTTTTAACAAAAAAAGACTTCACAGTTTACGGAGTCTCGGCTTTTCTTCAAAAATTTTCTAGCTCTAAGATCTAATCTTCACTATTTTGAACACTCAAAGCCTTTGATTTATACAGTCTTGACCAATTTGGCGTTTTCATTTTTCAAAGACTTCGAAGTTTATATTTGGACAACACTATGTCTTAACATTTTGATCTTTCTCAACCCTTTCAATCTTTTTTTTTAATTCCTAGACGTAATTTTTATATTTTGAAAACCTCAAATCTTTTCATTTCAAGTGTCTTAACCTTTTTTTCCAAATTCCACGTGTTGTAGTCTTAATTTTCAGGATTTTACGTCTCAAAGCATTCAATTTTCAAAAATCATTGATAACGTTCAGTTTTTCGCAATTATAACACTTCATTTATTATATTTTGATGACACAATGCATTCATACTTTACGGAATCTCACATTTTTTAAAATCCATAGTCATAATATCTAATTTGCACAATTCAAATAATCAATTATTCAAATTTAAAGAATCTCAACAAAATCTTGCATTTTCACACTTCTGAGACTTATAATTTTATACTCTGACAATTTAGTTCCCTCACACTTTACGTTATTTCAAACTGTTTCAAATTCTGCATTCATTAGCATTAATTTTCAGAATTTGACAAGTCAAAGCCTTCAAATTTCAAGAATCTCAGCTTATTAAAAAAAAAAAAAAACACAAGTCGTGGTCCTAATTTTCACAGTTTGACAACTACAAGCCTTCACATTTCGAAAATTTTGCTTTCAATTTTCTTTTTGGCTGCACAGTGCACACTTTTTGGCTTTATATTTTGAAACCACTGTACCTTCACAGTATACGGAATCCCAACTTTTGCCTTCACACTCCAGGATGTCAGCTTTTTTTCCAAAATTCCGCGATTCATGCCGAATTATAAAAAATCAAGTTTTAAGAATCTTAAAAAACTTCACATTTTCCCACTTCTGAGACTTACAATTTTACATTCGAACAACACAATGTTTTCAAATTTTAAGTATCACAATCTTTTAGGAATCTCTACTTTTTTCAAAGTTCACAATTCCTACAACTGATTTTCTGAATTTGACAAACCAAAGCCTTGAAATTCCAAGAATGTTAACAAACTCCTTATTTTCTCGCTTTTAAGAAATAATTTTTGTGTTTGGATAACATCATACCTACTAATTTTTGTGTTTAGATAACACCATACCTACTAATTTTTGTGTTTGGATAACACCACACCTACACAATGTGAAGAGCTGAACCTTTGTTTTTCAAATTACCACAGATCCTGATTAATTTCGATAATTTTGCAGCATTCAAGTTTCAAGAATCTTCATAATTTAACGTTTATTCAGTTCTGAGACATTTAATTTTTATTTTTGGACAATACAATGGAACCACACTTTAACGAGTCTCAGCTCTTTTCAAAATCCCTTAATTCTTAGACCTAGTTTTCCTAATTTGACTGCTCAGAAGTCTTCCAAATTAAATAATCTTGACAAATATCATATTCTTATACATTTAAGACTTTGTTTTTTTTACTCGCAACGCTTTCATACCCACAAGAATTTCAACCTTTTTTCAAATTCCCACGATTCTCAGAATCATTTTCATACTGGACAATTCAAAACTTTCAAGTTTTAAGAATCTCGGCTTTTTTTCAAAATTCTCTAAGTAATAGATTTAACTGCCACACCTTGACGCATGGATGCTCTCACATATCCAGAATTCTAAGGATTTACACATTTTAAAATTTTTAAACCTTATAATTTTATTTTGGCGATATAATTTTTCTACTTTCTAGAATGTCAATTTTTTTAATTCTACAGCTTTTGGGCCCATTTTTCGGAATTTGACAGGTCAAAGCATTTAATTTTCAAATATCTTAAGAAAATTTCATACTGCCCAATCCTATCACTTTTAATTTTTATTCTTGATTGCACATTATATTTACATTTTGCAGAATCTCAGCTTTTCTAAAAAAAAATCCATATTTATTTGATCTTAATTTCACAATGTAACAACTGAAAGCCTTCATTTTTTAATATTCTTGACATGTTTTACATTTTTGTATTCTGGCATTTTATCTACATGTTTAGTTTATATTCTGACAAAATGAATCATTCAGACTTACCAGAATGTTAGCTTTTTTTCAAAACTCAATATTTCTTGAATATTGATTTCACTTATTTTTTATATTTCAACTCAATGAATCATTCAGACTTTCAAGCATTTGAGATATTTTTAAAAATTCAATAATTCATAAGCCTGATTCTAACAATCTCACCGTTCAAAGTCTTCAATTTTAAGAAACAACAAATTTCACTTTTCACTCTTTTAAGACTTAATTTTTGTATTTTGACAACAAAAAACTTTTATACTCAAGACATTCAATTTTTTTAATTCTATGATCTATTAATTTTTACAGTTTGATAGCTCAAATGAAACTCAGAGAGGAGAGAAAGTAACAAAATGAAAAATAAAATCAAAAAGGGTGGAAAAACGAGGATTTTGTCAGCCAGTGGCGAAACCATGAAGATGAAAATATAAGCAAATATTTCGACAAGGACCTTCGCCAAGTCGTCGTCAGTGAAAAAAAAAAAAGAAAAAAAAACAACGAAAATCTAACCTTTCGATGTTTACCTTACCAAGAAAGAATACACACTAAATAAACACCAAGCATGATTCAATGAAAATAAATTTACCCAGATGATTGGGCAAGTATCTTTTGACTTGCAATAGTTTTAGCTGGTCTACAATTTCGATTTTCATTAGATATGCAAACTGGTTCTTTCAAGTTATTTCGGGTGAAAATATTGATTGAGTCCTTCAAGATTAAACTGTCGTAAATTGGGCTTAATGAAATATCTCCAGTATCTCTATTTATTGCTAAATTTTGGTTCATATATTTTTTTTATCTCAATTACCTCTTTAAAAGTTTGTGGACGCCATTTACAGTTGATATTAAGGTTGCCTCGTCAAACAGAACTAGATGTATCAGATTTACGAAAATATGCGCAGGCAAAGCCGAATCAAAGTTGTCATTGTTATTTTTTAATATCAGGGACTTATCTATTGAAATTTTGTGCTCATGCAAACGTTCACCTAGTTGTTGATGGGTCCTACCAATGTAAAATTTTCCACAAGAACACGGTATTCTGTAGACACCGCTTCCTAGTACAGGGTCTGTTTTATCCTTTCCTGAGTTGAAAAAGTGTTCAACTTTTTGTTCGGTTTTGAAAGAAACAGAGAGATTATGTTTTTTAAAAATTTTTCCAAATTTATTGCCAAGTTTCGGGATGTATGGTAAAACGATGAAAGTTTTTTTCTCAATTGCCGGTGTAACTGAATCAAGGGGGACAAGCTCCCTATTTTATTCTTTTATCTTTTTAATCGTCTATCTATTATATTTTTAATGAGTTTGATGGGGTAACCATTGCAGAAAACTATATCTTTGACATAATTTAATTCAGAATTTATATGATCACGGGAACAAATTTTTTAAACTTTGTCAACTAAAGAGATTATTACCCCTCTTTTCACAGAAGGAAGGTGATGGGATGAGACATGTAGATATCGATCATTATGAATCGGCTTTCTATATATAGAAGATTCAAGACTGGGATTAGTTTTTATAATCAAAACATCCAAGAAAGGCAGCTTACCTGAATCTTCGAGTTCCATTGTGAACTGGAGATTAGAATCAAAAGAGTTCAAATGTGCCAAAAAATCTCTTAGAGAGTTTTAAAGACTCTCTAAGAGGTTCCCGGGGAGAATAGGGTGGCACATACTATCAAATGCTTTTCTATATCAATCAGGACCGCTGCGGGTAGGTTGTGATTTGCTCACGGGAGTTGATAGAGGTATCCACTCCAGGAATGATTTAGTTGTTTTAATTTTTGATTCCAATAATTAATCAAAACTCCAAAGTAGCTCCAAATTCTCTTATTTGTAAATGAAACGCTTAACAAGTGCTATTAATGTCCTATTTCTTACGTTTTGGATTCACATACTAACCCATAAATGTAGAACTGCCTCTATGAACAATACCGTGCTGACGTCTCATATTTTCACTTTTCTGAATATTTTTTAACCAGCTCCAAAAAACAGAATTGACAAATTTACTAAGGATTATTACTGAAATTAGTCGCATTTCCTGCAACACCAGCGCTACTTGTGGAACATTAATATCTGCATCAGCATGCTCTATAAAATTTCTGCTGCAAGTAGGATGAAGCGAACTTGAATAATATATATACGTTTTTCTCGCAGTTTAGAAATTGTGTATGCACATATAAGTGGTACCAACCCATACTCTTTTAAAACATCCAATCAAAATTTTGAGACAAATATTTTCTTCAGCATTGTTGAAAAGTTCATTAATTTTGTCTTTGGGGGTGTCAACCCTCCCTTCCACAATCCTTAGGGCAAGGCTGTAAGTTAGGCAATTGGGTCATTGCTTACATATAGTATATGTTATTGTGAAAGGTATGCTTGTTTGACCTTTACTTTCCACAAAGACGAAGGACATTCAGGTGAGCCTTTCAGAGAATGTTGAGGGGAGTGTTGAACTAAATCAAAACACGTTATGTGCATACGGGTTGTCAAAAGGGTGTAACTCAGAGATGATCAGTTCACCAAAAACGCAATATTTGCACGGTTATACTAATGCAACTACCACCACTACAAATGCTACCACTACTACTAATGCTGCTACTGCCACCTCCAAAACTAAAACTGCTGCTTCTGTAGCAAGTACTTCCAAGGTTGTGAATATTGAAATGATACTACTACTATTAATGCTACTGCTACCACCTTTACAACCAAAATTGCTGCTCCTTTAGAGAGTAACACTAAGGCTGAGGATATTAAAATTAACATATGAGGGAACATTGATGGGAAAGTTGAACTAAATCAAAAGACACTTTGTACATGCAAATTGCTGATACAGGCGTTTCAGCAATATTTTTGGAACGACTTACCGTATCGAGATGAAACTTCTGGAGCATCATGAGCGGGATGTTCAACTGCCCAAATGGCAACATGTATCTGCTACAACTGCTATTAATAATGCTGACACTATTATTGCTACTATTAGAACAAAGCTATTACTGCTACTACTGACCTTACTACTAACACTACTGCTATATTAATCAGTAACATTTCATTTGCTATTAGAAGAATAAAATGATAAATTTAGCACCTATAAATTCAGCATTATTTCATTTTTGATTAGAAGAATATTCAACGCAGTATTACAGAATTCAAGAACAGTTAGTGAACTTTCTAGGTCAATGGACCGGTAACCTGCTTTGACCTACAGTTTTGAAGAAAATTGTACCCCCTTTTCAACGCAGCATTACAAAACTCAGGAACAGTTAGTGATTTTTTTAAGTCAATGGACCGGTAACTTGCTTTGACCCTGAAGTGATTATTTTGTTTATTATAAATACAGTTTGTTTTTATTTTGATGTTTTAGTAACTCTACTGATGATGATGACCGACTGTGTCATCGAAATATTTAGAGTCTTTGTTTTATATTTTTGTTTCACTGTCTAATAAAAGGACCTATCCCTATTTGGAACTCTTATTGATTTCGCTATAATACTAGTACTCTTACGGCTACGCGTTTAAAGGTGAAAATGTGACAGAATATCGAGGGGTAGTTTACACTAAATAAAAACGCAGTATTTGTATGCAGATTGTCAAAAGGGCGTATCTCAAGAATGGATTTAGGGATTAAATTTTAGCTTTCAGAGAATACTTAAAGGGGAAGATCAATTGACCGCAAGATAATATGTGTATTCTACTACTAACACTACTACCACTGCTACTGCTACTAAACTACTCTAACCACTACTTTAATTGCAACTACTTGTAACGCTAGTAATACTAAGATGAAATTGCGTCAAAAGGGGTTCAATCAACAATATTTTTGGAACGGCTTACAGTCTCAAAGGTGAGACTTACGTGGTTATCACGACGGGGGTGTTCAACTGGCCAAAAACACCATGTAAATACTACTATTGTTATTAATACTGCTGTTATATACTGTTAATAATACTGCTGCTAGCTGTAGTGCAACACCACTACAGCTATTATTTGTCCTACTATCATCATTACTGCTGTGATACTAGTACTATTAAGACCTATGAAGGCCTAAGGTCCATAAAGATGAAAATTTGAGAGAATATTGGGGGAAAATTTGGACTAAATCCAAATACACTAGATACAGGCAGATAGTCAAAAGAGCGTATTTCAAGAATCGATTTTGGTATTTAGTACCTGCTACTAATGCTATTTCTACTGCTACATTTACTACTACTTCAACAATAATTTTTCTTGCAACTACTTGTAAAGCCAAGAACATTTTAGAGAGAGAGAGATTTATTCTAAACAAACAAACAATTTAACATAAGTTTAGCGGCCACCCCAAGAAGTAAAAACTTTTCCAAGGGGATGGCAAAAATACACTACCATAATAAAAAAATAAAAAAAAAAAAAAAAATAATAACCTATCTATATCACAGTCCCCAAACAGCACCAAAAACCTTAAACCTTAACATTTTCATTAAATTTGCAATCATATTCATAATCATCACCCCCAGGAGCCATAAAAATTTACCAATATCATTGTTAAAAAAAAACCCTAAAATTCATACTTACTAAAAAGCATCCCTTTAATTACTATCTTAAACAAAGAAATATCACCTATATTTTTTGTATTTTGATCAAGATGGTTCCAACTTCTGATCCCCCTGTGAAGCAAAGAAAACATTGATCAGGCCGAAACTACCAGTGGAATATTAATCTCTGCAGATGACCAGTATCATAATCATGGACAGAAGATCTCAGGTTAGCCAAGCTATCAAAACACGGGAGGTTTATACCCCTCTGAATCCTAAAAATGAACAGAAGTGTATACAACTCCCGTAATCCGGAAGCTGGCAGTATCTTTACACGCTCATACACGTTTCGTACCGAATCCCGGGGTTGTAGGCCATCTAACAGCCAAACAGCGTTTTTTAGTAGAACTCGTATTGGCCGAGCAATAGAAGGAAATGTGCCAAGCCAAACGCTACTACAATACAATATATATGGATGGATAAGGGAATAATAAAGAAGGCGTATAACAAAAGGAGGAAAAAAATGCTTAAGTTTTCTCATTATACCCAGGTTACGAGACACGGTTTTCCAAACATAATGTACATGGCGCTTGAATGATAAAACATCATCAATATAAACCCCCAGGTACTTATAAGAACACATCCGCTTTAATGCTCCATACTGTGTTACAATATCCTGAAACCATGGATAAAAATCTGGTGAACGGGAAAAAATAACAAAATTAGTCTTACCCAGATTAATCTTTAATCTATTTACCCTCAACCAGGAATATAACCTTTCAATAGCATTTTTCATCGATGTTTGAAGTAATTCTTCTGTCTTCGCGGTACTAACAGCAACTGTGTCATCAGCAAATAATGACACCGTCTCATTCCTGGGATTTTTGGCCATATCACTAACATTAAAACAACAACTTGGGATACAATCAGGCATATCATTAATATACAATAAAAACAGAATCGGACCAAGAACTGACCCCTGCGGGACACCACTAGTCACCGGTTACTAAGGAAACTCCGTATAAAGTCAAGAGCTTTACCTCGGATCCCATAGACCTCGCATTTTCCCAGGAGTAGGCCATGGTCAACTGTATCAAAAGCTTTCTGTAAGTCTAGAAACACTGCACAAACCTTAAATCCTTCATCTAAAGCTATGTTAATTATACTAGTCAAAAATATCAATGCATCCTCTGTCTTCCTATCTTTTCTGAAACCGAACTGATTATTATTCAACAATTTAAACTTCTCTAAAAAATAGGTCAACCGATTACTAAAACATTTTTCAATAAGACGAGAAATAACTGGCAAGACTATTGATGATATTGGGCGATAATTACCCAAATCATTTCTATCACCACCTTTATAAACCGGTGTCACTCTTGCATTTTTTAAACAATCTGGAAACCTTCCTTGACGGAAGCAATCACTAATCAGTGATGTCAAAACACCAGATATACAAGGGACAATGCATTTTAGAATTTTTAGGCTAACTAGGTCACTACCGGACGAACTATTTTTTATACTATAGATAATATCCCTTAACTCATCTAATGTAATCATCTTTAGATGTAGCGATACATTTGCAGGAGATGGTAGAGTAGATCCAAAGGGTGGGTCATCTGGAGACGAGGAAATCATCTCGGCTATTTGTAGGCCTACTGAACAAAAATGATTTAAAAACTCATTACATATCCCAGTACCATCTGCAATTATAACCTCATTAACATTCGCTTCAGTTGGTAGAATATTAGACCGCTGACCTATAACATTACGGATTATTTGCCAAGTTTTCAACGGGTTACCTTTAACATCCTTGAACTTCATACTAAAATATTTTTGTTTAGCCTCACGGAGGAGATTATTCAAACAATTACGAAAAGCCCGGTATTACTCTTTATTCTCATCCGTCGGTCTTAAAGCTTGTGACTTAAACAGTCTATCTCTTACATTTATTTTTCGAAGAAGGTCATGCGTTATCCATGGCTTCCTCCCATTATGTTTTCGACCTTTCGAATTCTTCACTGCTCCCACTTCCTTAACCATTTCTAAAAGCTTACTATAAAAGAGTGAAAATTTAGTATTTACATCACTCTCATTTCCAAACAGAGATACCCAATCAATATGAACCATATTATTTTTTAGTTTCAATAGGGCACTACTAACAAAAACTACAACTCTTTTACTCCGTTCAGGAGTTTCTCGCTTAGGGATAGATACCTCAAAATCTGCAAAAACACCAAAGTGGTCAGATTCCACATTTACAAGAACTCTTGGCGATCTAAAAGGTGAATTGGAAAAAATATTATCCAAAAGTTTTGCAGACGTCCTAGAAACTCTAGTCGGGATGTTAATCGTAGGGAACAGCCCATAATACATACAAAAATTTAATAACTGAGAAGTCACAAAAGATTCCATATCCAGCATGTTAATATTAAAGTCACCTAGAACAAAACAAGGGTTATTACTAATTTGTACTTTTGCCAGCTGTTCATGAAGATTCTCAAAACATTCTTGAATAGAACCAGAAGGAGGCCTATATACAATTACTAAATATGTATCAACATTATTCAATTTAGCTTGTAATAATAGTGTTTCACACACCATTTCCTTATATTCACTTTGATCATCTCGGACTCTAACATGGGGATCTTCACGAACATAAGCCGCAAGACCCCCGTGTTGACATAAATCCCGGTTCCGAATAAACAAAGTATATCCCGGTATATCTAAAAGAGCAGAATTGTGGTCCTTCAACCAGGTCTCCGTCAAAGAAAACACATAGAAAGTATTAAGTTAACCTAGATTCGCTAAAAAATCAAACGTCGTATTTAGGCCCTAACAATTCAAATGAAAAATCTCAAAATCTTCCGATCCACCATGCCGATACTCAACATCAGGGAAATCGTAACTAAAAATAAATTTAGAATCCTCAGGGGGGTTAAAAGCTGGAACCACAAAGTCCAAATTTCTATTAATACATTCATTAAAATAATTATAAAAATTAACCTTCTTATTTTCCAAATCAATAATACTACGAGCCCCCAGGGTTAGAACAAGAACTCTAATCAATATCTATTAAAGATCCAAATGGCCTCTAGTGACGAATAGGTCATGTACCAATCACAACTAAAGACACTCTCTTAATACTCACAACAAAAAATGAAGCAAAAATAATCAAAAGAAAAAATGAAAAAATAAAACACCAAAAGAAATAAGGTATAAATTCTAAATAAAGGCAAGCGAAGAAAACAATCATTATTAATCACCAAAGAGCACAATATAATCACACAGAGGGTATCCAATCTAAACTCTAACAGCCAATTAAATTACTTAACCTTACATCACAAACTATAAACAAATATAATTTTCCTTGATTAACTACAAACAAGCAAAACATTCACTTCTGCTTTCCGAATCGACCTCTTTGACTACGCTCTCCATAGTCATGGCTAATAACCGGTCTAACAAGTTCAGTAATTACATCATTCTGAAAAGACTTAGCGATCGATCCATCTGGGTGTTTGAATTGAACACAAGGTGGGATAGATTTAGAAACCCCTGCATCAAAACCTGCATCTCGTAACTGGGCTCGCTAATCAAATAAAATTTTTCTAGCCCGACGTAACTCAGGGGTAGCATCATCACTAAGAAACAATTCCTTAAATGGGCCAATATTCTTATTCTTTAGTTTTTTTGCACTGCGTAATAGACCAATTTTTGTTTCCTTGTCACTCAGTTTAACTTTAAAAAATTTGGCATCCTTCTTACACTGAATAACTTTGAATGGTGGTACTGTAGACTGTTCTAAACCCACTTTAACAATATCCTGGAACAAAGCAACAGCAACATTTTCACTTTCGCAACCTGCATTTCAAACAATTATGTTTTTACCCCTCTGTTCAATTTCCAGTTTAATAAGCCTATCTGACATTTCCAAAACTGCATTACCCTGGGCGTTAGCTTCATCAACAAGAACTGATAATTGTGATTTCAAGGATGAGTTCTCATTTGTTAGAACTTCAATTCTACTATCATGAATAGCAACTTGAGAACACTGGTCAGACTGGGTCACCTCTAATTTGGAAACACGATCGTCTAGTGTTTTTAACTTATCGTTCATCATGCCAAGTTTTCTATCATTTTCTTGGACAGCTTCAAGTACTTTATTAAAATTCTGTGATAAAGTTTCCACGGTGATTTGGGTGATACAACTTCCGGTACTAGTAGCTGTAGAGTTCAACAGGTTTTCTGAGTCCTCAGCGGGATGATTACGTTTTCGATTACGACCCATACCAATTAAAGTAAAGAGACTTCGCCCACTTCAAATAGATCAATTATTTGTTTACTCACTCTAATCTTAACGTACTGTTGGCTTTGGCCGTTAATTACTAGCATGGCTAAAAATATAACCAGGACAGGTACGCCTCAATAATGGCTAAATATCAAACTTGGGTGATAGAAACGGCAACAGGGGAATATGGCCTTCGAAAATCCGTGAAGTAATCCAACTCCGCCACTGAACACTGATAACAAGCACCCTCGTGTGAACTATGCTGTTACTCGGGCAAGAGCATAATGATAATTCAAAACATAAAACGAAACTTACTCGCAAGGGGGGAGTTTGACTACCCCCCGAAAATCCAAAAACGTGCTGTTTATAATCCTTTATATTCCAAGTTTTATAATCCAAACGTTGCGCAATTATAATCCTTTTTCACTCAAATGTAATTACTATAGCTATTTACTGCATATATTGATCTTCACAGTACCACAGTAAATTAGATTGCAAAACTTACTAATCTGATGGTGCTCGTAAAACGTTCCAATTTCGTTATGAAATAAATGTTCTTTTACTTCACTGAGATTAGATTGCGAAGCTTACTAATTTGATTATGTTCGAAAAAATATATGTTTTTAGATGGGTGTTATCGCTTTGAACTCTGAATCAATACTTGAGATGAAAAGTTCAAGAAGTATGTTCAGACACATGCTATCAAGAGGGCATATCGGCAATGTCATAGCAACGGCTAATTGTATTAAGTTGAAACTTCCAGGACTTGGTGAGAGAGATGTTGAATTGACCAAAAGGCAATATGTTAATACTGCTGCTGCTACTAGTACGAGTGCTATGACCAATCATACTAATAGTACTACTGTAACTACTATTAGAAGTATGTCTAAGGGTATGAAGGTAAAATTTTCAGAGAATTTTGAGGGGAGAATGTGAACTAAATTAAAACATGCCGTTTCTATGCAAGCCGTTCAAAGGGCATATATGCATTATCTTAGGAACAGTTTGGTGTCTAAAGTTGAAACTAAACATAGTTGATGTGAGGTATGTCGAACTAACCAAAAGCCAGTATTTGCATCCTAATAGTGCTGCTTCTACTCATACAACTACTGCTGCTACTATTATTAATACTTCTACTACTGCTACTGCTGCTGAAGCTAAGGCTACTACTATTAATTCTACTGCTACTAAAATTACTGCTGGTACTATTACTACTGTTACTAAAGGT